>NC_045130.1:6404833-6709825 GCF_007655135.1 Punica granatum
CTCTTATACATACATATATACATTGATCTGTCTTTCTGCTACCTAGTAATCATATATAACTTATTTTGCTTTACCTAACTTGTATTTATGCGATCAACTCTGAAACTGTCTTGAAAAATACGCCCCCGCAGCTTATTTAACTCTCAAACAAATAGAAAATGACTTAAGGAAAAAAAAAGTATTTAGCTAGTAAATACAAATTGGACATTACAATATATATCATCGATATTAATGAGAATATATGGAAGGTGTAAGTCTCTTTCGTCAAACATTCTTCAAACAAGAAGTCTTTCCCTCCGACATTTACCAGATTTTTAAACTAATTAATGCAAGTCTTCTGATGATGAACAGTAGTACAAATGAAGTAGTTGCAATGCCCTAGCTATACAGAGAAGTTCTATATAGTTTCATGTTATAATGTATAACTAGCGCTCGAAAACCGCGAGCTGCCGCGGGTCGAGAAATTTTTTCATCATTTCTTGTCTATCATTGTAGCATGTGTAATAATAATTTATCTATTGATTATTATTAAAGTAATGATAAAAAAACTATCTATGTTTGAAAATTATACACTTGATGATAGTAATCATCATGATTTTCGATAAATATAACATAACCAAATTTATCTTTATTGTATCTTGTAGGATGGCCACCGAGGGCGTTGGAATAGTCAGGCGAAACTTTTATAACAACATTATTTAAAAAGATGCGTAAGAAAATTAAAAATTAAAAAATTAAGAAAAGGCATGTGAGAGTATAAAAAAAAGTATGCTACTCTCCCTATCATTCATATTGACCCGTTTTAATTTTTTACTGTAATATAATAATATACATGCATGCACCCATGCAAATTAATCAAAAAACGAATCGGAGAAAAGGAAAATCAAAAGTAAACAGATCTTCGTGAAACAAATGAACAATGTGATGAACAGGAACACAATACCGGGACTGACCAACCATAGCCGATAATATGGATTTTTAGTGTTCTTATAGAGTCCTTTAAAAGTATAATTAGTTCGTAACGCGTATTTGACGTAGACACTCACGCAATACGAACCGGTCGCTTGTACGCGTTCACACCTTGCATATAGAATCATATGAGGACGACTCGAGAAAATGTGAATCAACGAGGGGAGTGCAAAAGACTGGTTGGTTTGAGTATCGGGAAGGAGAGGAAGAAACGGGTTACACAGATCGATCTAACAGTCATATACATCTTCCCCATCACAAGTTTCATGGAGATATATTAAGAGAATATCTGTAAATTATAATTAATTGATGAGTGCAATTGAATCTCTCTCACATCTAACAGTCTCTTTTGTTTGGATAACCAATGAAGGGTTCTCGTTTTTCTCGTTCGGTCACCGTCAATTTTTTCATGAACAGCAAACTGTCCAGATGGCAATCTCGGCTGAGTCGGATCATTTCAGCAGGGAAAATTTTCAACTTCATGAAGAAAATAATGCGAAAAACCAGAACAAAAAATATTTAAGTCAAAATTAGAGGAGATTTTGATTCGGCAAAGAATTTGATGATTAATTAAATCAAGTCGAGCATGATCGGTCCATTAAGGAGTAAAACTCTCACAGTATGAAATTTTTGTATCTACAAGAACTCGAATTCAAGACCTTATTTAAGCGAAACAAGTATCAAACCGCTTGAATCAATCCACATTGGTTTAATTCTATTTATTTGGTCACAGAGAAGATGGTCATTATTTCCAGTGACATAATATTTCATATTTTGTGCAATATATATAGGATCTTGATCTTTTTCAAAAAAGAACTTTCCCTACAAACTTCTATATTTACCATTAATTTCGAAGTTTCTATTAAATCTATCGCTAGCACAGATGAATGAATGCCCATGCTCTCTCAGAACATGATAAGTATTGTATTGTTTTGAGTGTGAGAAAAAGATCTCAAATTTTTCTTATATATATTTCTTTTTCTTTGAATCGTTTATAATCCTTATATCTATAAAGGCGCACAACAAATTAAGAGAAAAATGCTATTTGATCTAAGCAAATGGTATCTATACAGAAAATAAACCAAACTACATAAACAACAAAAATCATAAAGACTATGAGTGATTTTGCGTTTCTCTCTAATATGGAATCAATGCCATGAGTTACACAGCATATATAGATTGAGAAGGTCGATTGCCAAAACTCAAAATATAGGAGGCATATTAAGTAAAATTTTGGATTCGATTCCTTGTAAAGATAAAAAATTCACGCTGTGAGAGCTTTATCTCTTAGTGGGCTTACTCGGCTCAATTGAATTAGTAGAGGTACAAATGAGCTTCCTGGTTCAAAAAAAAAAAAGGGGTGGTAGATTCCAATACAACTTAATTTTTAGGTGGTTTACTGCAGAGGGCAAAAAGAAAAATTGAACTTCGAGGACGTGGATGATATTTCAAGATGTGGCGCGGGATGTTTGCAATTATCCATAAGGGAGAGCTAATTCCTTACATTACATGTGCCGGTTTGACTATCTGAGTTTGACCCACGGGTAACCGCCGGCCACCATTCTTTATATTGCTGACACCTTCAAGTACGTACTGAGATTTAGAGCTGGGTATGGTTTAAATATAAAATGCAGAAATTATCTTTTTTAATTGTTACTCACGAAATACAGAATCACATTGCTTCGCTTCTTGTATAAGCTTAGATTCGTGCAGTAATATTTATGCATGGTCTCTTAATTAATTTTCCTTTATACTGGGAACTGCGTGTTGTTTGCTGCATATATTAATAATTTTACTTTTTATTCTACTATATTTGCTTAATATAATAAATAAACGCAGTCAATATTCAGCTTAGAAAACCAGGGCGTTTTCCATTTAAGTCGTGCAAATTAGTTAGGAGTATGTATCGTGTGATTCAAGTGGGTCAAATAAGTGTTAAAGGTAAATCTCACGGGTAACTTAGAACCTCATCCTCGAGCCTTTATTAGCTTAACTAAGTACATGGGGATTAAGGCTAATCTGATGACCGGTTTATCGGGAGGTTTTGTATTCGAAACATGGGTAATTGTATAGCATACCAGTTACAAATTACACGAGTGACCTAAGGGTGGAATTACTTCAGCCATTTCCAATTTCAAAAGGCTATTGAAGCTCGGCCCACGTTCGTCTTCATGCAAAGATGGGCCGAAAATTTGGGCCCCCAGGTTGATTCCTCTGCTTCTGTTATTCTATTAAGGAATGAAAACTAATAGAAGTTTTATCAAGAGAGAGAATAGTACAGTGATGCATCTCTTGTCTAGTGATCAAAAGATCTCCGATTCGATAACCAGTGGGACTATCCGTGCCCCTTTATTAGATATTTAGGATTTATATTTCAATGTACTAGGCCCATGGACCTTCTTTGTAATCGGAAAAAAAAAAACTAATAGAAGTTTCGATCAACGAGCAAATTAACCTCGGTCATTTACACCAATCCCACTGATCAAGATCTTGTGCATGATATATCGACTGAACTAGAGTTAATGGAGAAAATGAAACAAAGGCACCATCGATAGCGACATCGGAAGCACAAAGTCGGCCTTTGTCTTATTAGGTAGGTTCCAACCGCCTGTTCCCTTAGCTCTAATAGGTGTCTGGAGAGGCTAGGGGAAACATGGGGGGATGACTTCCCCCAGTGGACATCGATTCAATCGGTGGATAGTTGTAGTGTGATCCAGCTTGCAGCAAAAATGATGGATAACGGAAGCTTGGAAAGCCAGTTGCAAGATCTCCGTACCTACCGATGCCGATGCCATATTCAGGAAAAGTCCCACGAGTCTCCAGTTTACCGGTCGTGTCTGCATAGTCCCAGAAGGGAAACGTGTTCCTTGTAGTCCTTGTGTTAAGGATACCGTGGCCAAAGTCACCCGTCCAAGGTTTTATGCCGATGTTCTCTTCCATTTTAGCACCGTAGGATGTTGGAAGCATTGGCTCATGATCATTGTGCATCGAGGATAGGTCACTAATTAGAGATCTGATCTCTCTTTTGCTGTCAGCTTCTATAGAAGGTAAGAGCTCAGCATGTTTACCGGAATTCACCAGCTTCCGAACTAAAATCTCAGGATTTACAATCCCAGATACAGTCACGAGTTGCTCTTCTGGATCTATCTTCACTTTGTGGACTCCTGAACATAATTACAAAAAGGGAAGTGAAGATTTAGAAGTCGAGTGACTACTAATTTCGTAAACGAGTAACGAATAGTTGGTCTCAAATTCCTCATTGGTGTTACTCCAGCCAATAGGGACTTCCCAGTGCCGATGAACGGCATGCATTGCATGCCTTTCGTTACTCAATAGTGTTAACAAAAGCTGAGAATGACACAGCTAAGGTGACAAAAGTATAAACAGAAGCGCTGGCAACTTTTTCGAGTAACGAAGAAGCGAAAGACAACATGTGTAACGAGAAAGAGCATTGTGCAGTTTAAAACAGGTGGTCTCGAGCCTCATACCATCGATTTTGCGGAGGAGTTTCTTCACCTTGTGTCTGCACCCTTGACAGTTAACGTGTACTTTCAGCACATATGTCTGGAAAGCAAGACAAAAATTAATCAAACAAATCAGTTAAAATTGACTTAAAAATAGACATAGCAATATGAAAAATAGAGAAGGAATAAGAAGGAGAATAGAACGTTGCCGAGTTATAAATTGGTGAAAAACCTTAATCTTTGGGACCCAATTTCCCTCCGCATCATTTTTTTAGTAATGCCACTGAACTTTCCTGGAAGGAGATCTTGGTTTGGGTCCTCTGGGCTTGTGGGAGGTACTTATAAAGTGAGTGGGGGCCAAAGGGGACAGTAAAATCTTTAGGAGTGACTTGGTCCGAGATACTGCCAACAACATCGAACGACTCGTTCAAAGGTCGTATGTTTTTACAACATTTCACGCGGATTCATTGCAACTCTCACATGTTTTGTGCTTCTACATACTATACAGTTGATTGAGTTGAGCTAGCCCGTCCAAAGGATTTGTACCGCATGAGCATTATGGCCCTGAGATAGCCCCCTGTGAGTTCTTGGATTCACATCCTCTGATCCTGCTAGAACAAGCACAAATGATTTTATAGTCCCAGACTGCCTAAAAGGAAATGAGTTTATGTTCCGATCCTCCCTGGTATCGGTGCAGATCCGAATCCATATGATGCATACCAATACAGTAAAATCTGTTTGAGGAAGAGAAGCTGTTCTCATTTCCAAGGCTTGAGGGACCTTGGTTTGGCGAAAGCCACGAAGGACAAGAGAGACCACCTTGACAAGAGCAGCCATGTGCACCATTAGACTGTTTCATGGGTTAGGTTCTGTCAGGAACACCCATTCGGTTCTTCCACTTAGGACATATATCCTAGAAGATCTGATGAAACTTATTACATGGCATCGGTACGTAGCAGCTATTGCTAGCGTTCCTGATCGAAGCACGCAACCTTGGTATTCTATTTTCCGCGGTTTGCGTACTTTAGTACAACGAAATTTAAATTTTAATAACTAATAAAATAATACGAATAATCTCACTGTATAAAATCTCTTCGATATCAGACGAGTGCGTCCACTATTATATTATATCTTCTTTATAGATATTTGCACCTTTTGATTATATTATAGACATATATTTATCGTGCAGCACGAAATTTTGGGAGCAGCAAATAAATTATCCTTCACCAAACCAAACAAAGCTCCCTCAGTGAACCTGACAGTTCTGTCGGATCAAATCATTACTTAAACTCCTAGGAAAGGAAATTAATGACGAGAACTTGTCCCATTAGAACCTAGAATGCCCACGGAAATGACAGAAAGTGATGCGCACGTGCTCTGTAGTTATATCACTCACCGTAAAAATCCCAATTTAAAGCAAGAATTTACGCCTACAACATCCACTTTTACTGTTTCTCGGATCACAAAGCTAAAGCTTCCCATGTAAATTCATCGTCTTCCGCATCTTCCTCTGCATACTCAGCTCCTAGTCCTGTCGTGTCCCAACTCATCACACCATGAAGCCTTCACTGGTCTTTCTCCTCCCCCATGCTCTCTCCTTTCTCATCCTCTGCTCAGTCTCAGCTCAAACCCATGATGGGCAGCCACCGGCATCTCGGATCAAGTTCGACATGGGAGGGCTCAGCAGAGAGAGCTTCCCGAAGGGCTTCATCTTCGGGACAGCAACCTCCGCTTTTCAGGTCGAAGGAATGGCCGACAAAGATGGCAGGGGACCCAGTACTTGGGATGTTTTCGTCAAAATTCCTGGTCTCATTTCCCAACTTCTTCTCGTTTAGTTGGTTAGGACATGAGTTACTAGTTGAATGAGAAAGAATGCTGTCTGTGTTTGGTGTTTTGTGATTATTGATGATAACTATGACCGTGCTTGGAACAGGAAAGATCGCCAATAATGCGACCGCTGACGTTGCTGTGGATCAATACCACAAGTATAAGGTACTCTTCTTGAATTAGTCGAAACCCAATCGCCGGTGAATGCTGTGTGACCCTCTGGGATAAATGAAATATAAGAAGGTGTCCTGTCAATGCCATAAAAGAAATGCAGCTGTTTGTGAGCCTCGTTCATGTTTCGGGTCCCAACATCCGTTCTGTCTGTTCAGTAATTATTCTCTCTCTTTCTATTTTATGATTTGGTCCAAGATCTGCCTAGCTAGCTGTTTTACTCAGTTAAACTTTTCAAAAAATCAGTATGACATAGAGCTGTGTGTTTTCCTCGAACCTTCTGTTATTGTTCGGCTCCAGGCATGCTCGTGCATGAAGGAGTAATTAACCTGTGACAATTCAAAAAGGCAGCATTTTCTTCTATTTATGATATGATGCCAATTTTCACCTTTTGTGAGGACCAATTCATGAACATTCGCTGACCCGGGATGCAGGAGGATGTTGATCTGATGCACAAGTTAAATTTCGATGCCTACCGGTTCTCCATCTCGTGGTCGAGGATATTCCCAAGTAATATAACTCTCTGAATTCAACCTGAACCATGCTTATTTACAGGCTTGCTGAACCCAATGTGTCAATAATCTGCTCATCCCAAGGATCCTGTATTGCAGCTAGTTCTCACACTATGTCAAATCCTCCTATACAGATGGTACAGGGAAAGTTAACTGGCAAGGAGTGGCTTACTATAATCGGTTAATTGATACCTTGATCGAAAAAGGTCACTAGCCTATGCTCATATGCATCAGAATATACAAATCCTATTTTATACATTTTCAATATCTTGTTATTGCCTATACTAAGGCCTGATAAATGAAAACCTAGATTCACTAAAAGCAATGATATATTTATATATTAATTTTCACTTATGCTGCTTGCTAAGCCGGAACTTTTAAACAGGGATAACTCCATACGCCACTCTTTATCACTCTGATTTTCCCGAAGCACTTGAGGAGCGATATAAAGGGTTCCTGAACCTGAAAGTTGTGTAAGTTCTTTATTCCATGGTTTAGTTATTTTCGGATATTTTATTTTCCGAAGACTCAAACTTGGAGTCTTCTGTTTGAGCTGTCATATTTTTCTGGGTGACACTGGACACCTGCTTCTTCTGCAGAAACGATTTTGCTGATTATGCAGATTTCTGTTTCAAGACATTTGGGGACAGAGTTAAAAACTGGATGACCTTTAATGAGCCGAGATTAGTGGCGGCTCTTGGCTATGATAATGGAATGGTTCCCCCCAACCGGTGTTCCAAGGAGTATGGAAATTGTACTGCTGGCAACTCTGCAACGGAACCTTACGCTGTGACCCACCATTTGCTGTTATCCCATGCAGCAGCGGTTAAAATATATCGCGAGAAACATCAAGTGAGCTTATTGCTTTTTGATTCCAAAGACTATAGATGTCTCCTTTAATACTTATATTTGCAGGATTGGATATACTGTAACAATATTGTATCGCGTATTGTCACTTTATGCATTCTCAGCCTAAGCAAAAGGGCAGAATTGGAATAGTTTTGGATTTTGGATGGTACAAACCCCTTACAAGATCAAAGGCCGACAATTATGCTGCGCAGAGAGCAAGAGATTTCCATCTTGGATGGTAAAAACTCTGGTTCCATTTGGCTGTGTTCCATTTTTGTTAAATTTCTTGAAAGATAACAAAGGCAAGTTTCCCTGCTTTCATGAGAAAATTCATCTTCTGAAGTGAATCCAGTACTTACTAGGAGAAAGGAAAATGGAAAACCAGCCGTCTTCCATGGTCAAACATATCCCTTTTGATTTCCTACTATGGTGTTCCATGTCGTCATCTTGCAAAGTGCAACTTACTGTTGAATTAGAATGGTCATGGTCGATATTCCAGTTTCCAACTTCAATGAAACCTCACTTGAACTTCTGTTCATCTCACAGGTTCTTGCATCCACTTGTATATGGTGAATATCCAAGAACAATGCAAGGAATCGTCGCTGAAAGGCTCCCTAGATTTAGGAAAAGGGAGGTTGATATCGTGAAGGGAGCTTTCGATTTTATAGGCATCAACCACTACACCACAGACTACATATACGATCCTCATCGGCCTAAGCCGAAGGTACCAGGTTACCAAGCAGACTGGAATGTAGGATATGCTTGTAAGGAGACACACGTTCCTCAAAAATTTCATGTGCATTCTGTTTCTTTTTTTCCTTTATTTATATAGTGAAACTTTCTGATCCTTTCTCTCTTTTCTGCATCTTTGGAATTGCAGATTATCGCCGGGGAGTTCCTATCGGACCGAGGGTAACATTTCTTAAATTAACAAAAAATCTTCTACTAAATTGAATTTTACTTGACATAACGAATATTTGCAGGCGAATTCATATTGGCTCAAGATAGTCCCGTGGGGCATCAGAAAGGCAGTCTTGTATGTCAAGGAACGCTATGGAAATCCCAACGTGATCATCACAGAAAACGGTGATGAGGATAAATTTCTTCAAACCTCGAAGATGACTCCGAAAAGGAGTTATGTGCTTTTTCCTGACCTTTCATTTGCTGATAATCTTAGGAATGGATGATCCCGGCAATCTCACTCTGCCCAGGGGTTTGCACGACACAGCGAGAATCGACTACTACAGAAGCTACTTGAAGGAGCTGAAGACGGCGATTGATAACGGAGCGAATGTCACAGGCTATTTTGCTTGGTCTCTGGTCGACAACTTCGAGTGGATGTCGGGCTATACCTCGCGGTTCGGGATAGTTTACATTGATTACAAAGATCTTTCTAGGCATCCAAAGATGTCTGCCTACTGGTTCAAGAAGTTGTTGGAGAGAGAGAACGTTTAGTCCCTTTTAATGCATTAATGCATTAGACTGGTCATCCTTTATGGGCTATGGTGAAACAGAATCACATCGATCACTCCTTGGATAAGCTTAGATTTCTGCAGTAATATTTAATGATCTCTTAATTTTTTTCGATTATAAAAAAGTTTCATGCACCTAATATAATGGAATATATCTAATAACTAATAAAGGGGTACGCATAATCCCACCACGAGAATCGAACTTGCAACGTCTTGGTTAATAGGCAAGAGCGTGTATTACTGCGCTATACCATTTTTTCCAATGGTCGCTCAATTTCCCCGATCTACTGGGGACCATGTGTTGTTTGCTGCCTTATTAATTCGGCTTTTGATTTTCTATGTCTGCTTAATAAGTACTCATATTCAGCTCAGAAAATCAACACACTTGCCGTTTAAACCGTGCAAAGCTAGGAGTATCGGGTTATTTATTCGAGCGTGTAGAATAAGTAGTAAAGGTAAATCTCACAAGTAGTTAACAGCCTTATCCTCGAGGCTCTATTAGCTTAACTAAGTACGTGGCCGTAAGAATTACTCGAGTGATGTCTAAAGCTGGAATTACGTCAACTATTTCCAATTTGAAAAGGCGATCGCTACACGGCCCATGATCAAGAAAATTAAATTTGGGGCCCCAAGTTCTTCTTCAAGCAAAGATGGGCCGAAAACTGGGCCCCAGGGTTGATTCCTCAGTTATTTATTTATTATTTTTTTCTGGGATTACAAGATATATATATATATATATATATAAAGCTTAATACAATAAATATAAATTTCAATGGCCAATGAAAGAACAGGTTACTCCTACAAGAGAATCGAACTTGGAACCTCTTTACCAAGTTTTCCTCAGTTTTTGCTTTTCCATTGCAGACTATTATCATATTACAATTTCCCCAGTCGAAATTTTGATCAACGCAAATTAATGTCAGTGTTCTATACCAATCCTATTGGTCAGGTCTTGTGCATTAAATATCGACTGAACTAGAACTAATGGAGAAAATAAAAGAAAAGCACCATTGATAGCGACATCGGAAGCACAAAGTCGGCCTTATTTAGTAGGTTCGAACCAGTGATTCCCTTAGCTCTAGTAGGTATAGGGAGAGGCAAGGGGAAACATGGGGAAATAACTTTCCCTAATAGTCATCAATTCAACCGGCGGATGGCTGTTGTGTGATCCAGCGTGCAGTGGAAATCACGGATGACCGTAACTTGGAAAGCCAGATTGCAAGATCTCCGCACCTACCGGTGCCGATGCCGTATTCAGGAAAAGTCCCACGCGTTTCTTGTCCAATGGTCATGTCTGCATAGTCCCAAAGCGGAAATATGTTCCTCATAGTCCTCGTGTTAAGGATACTGTGGCGAAACTCACCCATCCAAGGTTTCATCCCGATGTTGTCTTTCATTTGAGCTCCATAGAACATCAGGAGCGTCGGCTCGTGATCATTGCCATCAAAGAGAGGCCATTAACCAGAGATCTGATCTCTCTTTTGCTGTAAACTTCTCTAGAAGGCAAGAGCTCAGCATGTTTACCGGCATTCACCAGCTTCCCAATTGAAATATCTGGATTTACCGATCTGGATACCGTCACTAGCTGATCTTCTAGATCTATCTTTACTCTGTAAACTCCTGATCAAATAGGCAACAAGGGAAAAGACAACTAAATAAATCGAGTGACGACTGATTTAGCTAATAATGAACTTGTTGCTCTTCGATTGAGTTCCCCATGAACCCATGTTTGTTACTTCACCCAGTACGGACTTCCAACATTGCGAATGAAGGGCAACATTACGTACCTTTTGATACTTACAAAAGCTGTGAATGACGCAGCTAAGATAACAAGAGTATAAGCACAAATGCTAGCAACAAATTTTTCTAGTAACAAAGTTAGCGAAGACAAGAAAGATCATTAAGTTTAGTTTAAAGAAGTCATCTGGAGCCTCATACCATCGATTTGGCTGAGGAGTTTCTTCACCTTGCATCTGCACCCTTGACAGTTAACGTGTACTCTTAGCACGTACATCTACATAACGAGAGACACAAATTAATCAAAACACATCAGTTAATTTAACAGGAAATATACATAACAGAATAAAAAAGAGAGAATGATTTAAAAAAAGAAAGAAAGTTGCTGAAAGTTTTATATTGGTCACAGACCTTAATCTTTGGGGCCTCAAGTTCCCTCCTAATCATTTTTGGTAATGCCACTGAATTTTCTTGGAAAGAAAAATGTTGGGTCCCCTGGCCTTGTTAGTTGGAGCCACTTGATAAAGTGAGGAAGGGCTATTGAGAGCACAGAAATTTTGTTTAGGAGTGACTCGGTCCGAGATTACTTCCAACATCGAATGGCTCATTCAAATGTTGTGTTTCTTTTAACAACATTTTTCACAGATTTATTGCGACTCTCGCATGGTTTGAGCTCTTACATACTACACAGTTGATTGAGCATATTGACCGGAGCTAGCTTGGATTCACATCCTCCGATCCACTGGAATGAACATAAGTGATCCTACAGTCCAGGAATGCCTCCCACAAAGAAATGATTTTACATTCCGATTCCCCCCCGGGGCTTTGTTACAGTAACAACTGTTAAGGAAGAGAAGTTGTTCTCCCTTACAAGTCTTGACGGACATTAGTTTGACGAAGCCAAGAAGGAAAGGACACCCATTTGATAAAAACAGCCATGTTCTCCATTAGACTATTTCACGGGTTAGGTTCTGTCGTGAACACCTACTTGATTCTGCAAGTTAGGACACATCCTAGAAGATTTGGCGAAACTAATTGCATGACATTGGGACGCGAATTCCTAACGGTACATATCAGCCAATGACAATGTGCTCGACAGGGAAAATTACTTGAGTGATACAAAACCTTTTAAGTTGTAACGCATACGGTTTAATTTTTTTTTGCAACAATTTGGTACAAAACATATCAAATTGTTTCAATCAAGTCCAATCCGTCAATTTCCGCCGATGACGTGAAGACTTTCTGACGTGGTATGTAACGTGGCAAGTCGTATCCACGTAAGCTCAAATCTTTTAGCATGATATAACAAATGGGTACAAAACTTTATTAAGAAGTAACAAATTGGTATAAAACTTTATTAATATGTGACAAATTGGTTCAAAACTTTATTAAGATGTAACAAATGGGTGTAAAACTTTTATTAAAATGTAACGAAATGGTACAAATAGCGGAACAAAGGAAACAATGTTAAAGCAAGTTAACCTGCTTTAAAGCAACTTCAGCAGCACGATATGGATTGCTTTCCCTTTTCACATCAGCATTTTAAATTAAAAAAATAATAATAGTAGGATCATCAGTGAATGTTGAGAATTAGATTCAGCCTAATAATAAGTTTAAAACTAAAAATATATAATAAAAAAAAAGAATTTGAGGACTAAAATCAATTTTTCCCCTTACTATGACTTCATTATACATTATAATTCCAAAAATCATTCGATTTTTTTTACGTTTTAAGAGATGTAAAATATATAAGGAGATAATTGAGGCATGATAACAACCAAAACATAGGCTCTTTTTTTTTTGGGTGAAACCATAGACAAATATTAAAACACAGAAACCTCATTGTTTCATATCAAAAACTAGTGATCATATTGAGTCATATACTCTAGAAACTACTTAATTATTTACACAAGCAATAATTACTCTATCGGTGCATATTGCAAAATAAAATATTTTTGTCACAAAGCATTAAAATTGTCACTAACAAATTATGTCATCAAATGCATGACTAGTTGTGTGTACTCTACCCTATCAAATTATATGAAATTTACAATAATTTCTTCTTTTGCCATTAAAAAAATGTTTTAACCATTCCGATTCCATTTCAGTGTATGATTTGATTGATAGTATTAATTATAAAAAAGTGATATTATTAGTCAAATTGCCTACCGTTCTAAGTAAAATTATTTGGAGGGTATTCTAAATAATATATGTTAAAATTAGTAAATAATTTTAAAATTATATAATTTTAATATACAACAACATGAATAAAAACTAAATCTGCCAAAAGGTGAGTGCATAACTAAGTATTTTAATTAAAATACTTTTTCGAGTAGGAAAAACAATCTATATTGTGCTGCTGAAGTTGGTTTAAAGCGGGTTAACTTGTTTTAATATTTTCTCATTTGTTCCACTATTTGTACCGTTTGGTTACATCTTAATAAAAGTTTTGTACCAATTTGTTACATTTTAATAAAGTTTTGCACCTATTTGTTACATCATGTTAAAAGATTTGAGCTTACATGGATACGATTTGTCACGTCACGTACTACGTCAGAAAGTCTTTACGGCGTCAGCGAAAATTGACAGATTGCACTTAATTGAAATAATTTGATACGTTTTGTACCAAATTGTTACAAAAAAAAAAGATTTTGCACCGTCCGCATTACAACTTAAAAAGTTTTGTATCATCCGAGTAATTTTTCCGTGCTCGAGACATGCAACCCTGGTTTTGTAGTCTCTGCAGTTTGCATGCTAGTATAGTATTCTCAGTTGATAAGTACTTTTTCGGCGTTCCGCTATGACTGTACATTTCTTTTTTCTTTCTGTACGACCAAAAAATCACGTTGCTACCAAACATATTGTCTACTGTCTAAACCGAGCCTACATTATGGACAGATATTTTTCGTGCAACACAGCATTTTGCAAACAGCAAATTACAATTCTCTACCACACCAAGCACACTGCAGAGGAAGCGCCCTCTCAGTGGACCTGACAGTGTGTCAGACCAATCATTGATTGAACTCCTAGAAAAAGAAATATAAATGACGAGAACTTGTCGCAGTAGAACCAATAATGCCACGACAATGACAGAAAGTGATGCTGGTGTTCATAAGAAGCCAAGCTTATCTCTACAATAACTTCTCCTACCAACATCCGTGCTCTCTAGCTTTATTACTCACGGTAAAAATCCTAATCTAAAGCAAGAATTTATGTCTGCAACATCCATTTCTACCGTTGTTCGGATCATAAAGCCCAAGCTTTCCGTGCAAATCCATCATCTTCCCCATCATTCCTCTGCATATTCCGCTCCGAGTCCTGTCCTTTCCCAACCCATCAGGCAATGAAGCCTTCACTGGTCTTTCTCCTCCCCCATGCACTCTCCTTTCTCATCCTCTGCTCAATCTCGGTCAACTCAGTTCCAACCCATGATAGGCAGCCAGCGACATCGGGGGTCGAGTTCGACATGGGAGGGCTTAGCAGAGAGAGCTTCCCGAAGGGCTTCATCTTCGGGACGGCAACGTCTGCTTATCAGGTCGAAGGGATGGCTGACAAGGACGGCAGGGGACCCAGTATATGGGATGTTTTCGTCAAAATTCCTGGTCCCATTTCCCAAGAATTATACTTCTTCTCGTGTTGTTTGTTAGGACAAGAGTGGACAGATAAATGAGAAAAATGCTGTTTGTGTATTGTTACTTTGTGATTATTGATAACAGTGGTCGTGCTTGGAACAGGAAAGATCGCTGGAAATGCGACTGGGGACGTCGCTGTGGATCAATACCATAAGTATAAGGTACCATTCTTGGATTAGTTGATCATCCGATCACCGGTGAATGTTGTGTAACCCTTTAGGATGAATAAAATATAAGAAAGTGCCCTGTCAATGCCATAAAAATATTGCAGCTGTTTGTGAGCCTCGTTCATGTTTCGGGTCACAACATCCCTCCACTCTGTTTAGAATTTATTCTGTCTTTTTATGTGATGATTTGGTCCAAGATCTGTCTAACTCGTTGTAAGTCACTATTACATAAAGCTAGGTGTTTTTCGTGGCCCTTCTGGTATTGTTCTGATCCAATCTGTCTTTAGACCTTTTTAGTGCCCATTGATGCAGGCAGTCATGCTTATGCATGAAGGAGTAATTAAAGTGTGCCAACTTAAAAGACAGCACATTTTTTCTACTTCTGAGATAATGAAGCTTTTCCCACTTTTTTGCGCGGACCAACTGCAAGCTTTTTCTGACCTTGGATGCAGGAGGATGTTGATTTAATGCACAAGTTAAATTTTGATGCGTACCGGTTCTCAATCTCATGGTCGAGGATATTCCCAAGTAATATGACATTCCAAGTTCAACCCTTACCATGCTTATATAAAGGCTCACTGAACCCAATTTGTGAATTATTTGCTCTTCTCGAGGATCAAGTGTTGCAGCTTGTCCTTACATTATTTCAATCCTCCTATACAGATGGTACCGGGAAAGTTAACTGGCAAGGAGTGGCCTACTATAACCGGTTAATTGATGCCTTGATTGAAAAAGGTCACTAGCCTTTGATCATTTACTTCAGAACATAGCAATTTTATTTGGCACTACTTCTATATCTTGTTGCAGACAACACTAAGATCCCATAATCAAGAATCTATGTTGGCTAGTACAAATTTTATGATGATGTAATAATTCGTACTTCTGCTGCTTGTTAATTTGGAATCCTGAAGGTGGTGATTATATGTGTCATAAGCAGGGATAACTCCGTATGCTAATCTTTATCACTATGATCTTCCTGAAGCACTCGAGGAGCGTTATAAAGGGTTCCTGACTCTGAAAGTTGTGTAAGTTCTGTGTCCCATGTTATAGTTATTCTCAGGTATTGTATTTTCCGGAAGACTGAAACTCTGCGTCTTCTGTTTGAGTTCTCATACTTTTTCTCTTTCATCATACTATGGTAACATTGGACACCTGCTTCTGCAGAAAAGATTTTGCCGATTATGCAGATTTCTGTTTCAAGACATTTGGCGATAGAGTTAAAAACTGGATGACCTTTAATGAGCCGAGAATAGTGGCTGCTCTTGGCTATGATAACGGCATGAATCCCCCTAACCGGTGTTCCAAGGAGTATGGTAATTGCACTGCTGGCAATTCTGCAACCGAACCTTACATTGCGGCCCACCATTTGCTATTATCTCATGCAGCAGCAGTTAAAAGATATCGCGAGAAACATCAAGTGAGCTTACTCTGTTTGAATGCTCATATTTGTATGATGGGATATATTCTGATAATTTTGTATTATGAATTGTTTATGCTATGCAATCTCAGCCTAAGCAAAAGGGGAGAATTGGAATCCTTTTGGACTTTAATTGGTATGAACCCCTTACAAGATCGAAGGGCGACAATTATGCTGCTCAGAGAGCTAGAGATTTCCATCTTGGATGGTAAAATCTTTGATTCCATCTGTCTGTGTTCCATCTCTGTTCAATTTTTTGGAAGAAAACAGAGGCCAGTTTCTCTGCTTTAATAAGAAAAGTCATTTTTCTGAAGTGAATGCCAGTACTTACTTGGAGAAAGGAAAATCGAAAAACAGACCGTCTTCCACTGCCAAACATAACCTTTTCTGTTTCCTAATATAGTGTTCTAGGTCATCATCTTGCAAACTGCAATTTACAGTTGAAGTAGAATGGTCGTCGTGGCGATCGCAGTTTCCAACTTCTTCGAAACCTTACTCGAGCTTCTGTTTGTTTCCCAGGTTCTTGCACCCTCTTATATATGGTGAATACCCGAGAACAATGCAAGAAATTGTCGCTGAAAGGCTTCCTAAATTTAGTAAAAGGGAGGTGGATATCGTGAAGGGTGCTTTCGATTTTGTCGGCATCAACCACTACACCACGTACTACATGTACGATCCTCATCGGCCTAAGCCCAAAGTACCGGGTTACCAGGCAGACTGGAATGTGGGATATGCTTGTAAGAAGCCACATGTTCCTCACAACATTATGTTGCAATTTGTCTATTCCTTTTTTTTCCCTTTAGATGGTGAAACTTTCTAACCCCGTTTCTATTTTTTGCATTTTTGCATTTTCTAAATTACAGATGACCGCCGGGGAGTTCTTATCGGTCCAAGGGTAACATTCCTTGGATTACCGAATAATTTTCTACTCCAATTGATTTCACTTGACATAATGGATATGTGCAGGCAAATACATATTGGCTCTATGAAGTCCCATGGGGCATCAGGAAGGCGGTCTTGTACGTCAAGGAACACTATGGAAATCCAAACGTGTTCATCTCAGAAAACGGTAAGGAGGATAAATTTTCTTCAAACCTTAAATGTGAGCTTTTTCATGACCTTTTATTTGCTGATACTGGTAGGAATGGATGATGCCGGTAATCTCACTCTCCCCAAGGGTTTGCACGACACAATGAGAATCAACTACTACAGAAGCTACTTGAAGGAGCTGAAGGGGGCGATCGATAACGGAGCAAATGTCACCGGCTATTTTGCTTGGTCTCTGGTCGACAACTTCGAGTGGCTGTTAGGCTATACCTCCCGGTTTGGGATAGTTTACATTGACAACAGAGATCTTTCTAGGCATCCAAAGATGTCTGCCTACTGGTTCAAGAAATTGTTGGAGAAAAAGAACGTGTAGTCCCTATTCAGGCATAGACTGGTCTCCCTTAATGGGCTATGGTAAAGAAATAAAAGTGCCTCAATGAACTAACCATCAGCAACTGCTACTGCTTCTAGTTATCGACCTGCTACCTGCTGCAGCTAAAAAGAGCTAAAATGACATACATAGGATTTGAGATATATTTGCGATTGTCAATACTTCGTATCTTTTTAACGCTTTGTCCCGCTAACTTAGCCCGGCTGTCTTTATCAGAATGATACAGTAGCCGTAGACATTGAAATATAAAGGGAACTTCAGTTATCTGATGAGGAAAAGGAAATCCAACCATAGAACTCATTGAAACATGCAACATGCTTAAGACTTTGATATGCGAAGACGCGAATTAAAACATAGAACTCATTGAAACATGAGGTGGGACCAACAGTGAATCGAATCGGATGACATGCTTAAGACTTCAATATGCGAAGACGCGAATTAAAGTTCGGAGATTGTGGTGATTGGCATAATCTTTGGCCACTAATTCCATTCAAATTGATCAACCACTGTCACCAAGATTGCCTTTTGTAATTTCCCTCAATAATTTATGCCCGCCCAACAAAGAATCATATTCCTTTCTTGGACCTTCAACACTCCTCCCTTTTGATTGACTATTTTCAACTTCCTTTCTAATTTATTTATTTTATAATTTGCACTCTTAATTGCCTGAAAGTTCCTATGAATCGTCTCTTTTACCAGCCCCTTTTCAAAACGTCGCCCTTAAAAAGAAAAGGGCACAGCCCCTAGAAAGTAGATTCGATAACTGAGGGATCGAGTGCATGGCGGTGTCTTGCTATTGACTCACCTTAATCAACCACGGAAGTGCGACTCAGCTGTTAAATTGCGCTGCCAACGTGTGATGTAGGAGGCTCGAAAATCCCCTTGAAGCACTCTGTGGTAAAGGTAAGGGCAAGTCGGTTCTTGTTCCAAAGCAGTCGCAGTTAATAGAATGAGAATATAAAACTACATGTAAATATATATGAATTAATTATGGGTAATGTGGTTAACTGTTCAACATCTCTTAAGTCTTACCAGCACATCACATAGGTTATGCATAAGTATTCGCCCAAAAGTTCGACGGATGGATATTATTTTTCGATAAAGTTATGCATCAATTGTAAGTTCTGAAATTGTTGAGGAATAATAATGTGGTAATTTGTGAGCGTCAACATTTCTTTCATATAAAATACGGTCCAGAGCGATGGGAAAGTTAGAACATGAGAAGAGTAAAAGGAGCAAACATCATACACATCGATTTGGTTCCTCGTGTATTTAGTACAATAAGAGTAACAATCATAAATGTAAAATTTCTTTAAACGTATGCGACAATGAGATCGCGCTCTTTAACTATTTGGTTATTGGACCTGATCGATCACTTCTTTCTCAAGGGTTGAATTTCGTCACATGACAGAGCAAGCATTCACGTTCTCGTCGCTGAACATTGATACAAGGCGCTCATGCTCGGGAGGGACGGAGCTAGGGAAGCCCTCCGTCACATTCTTGACGTATCCGGCGGGAGCCCTCTTGTCATAGGCCTGGGACGCATGAGGGAAGTAGACCAAGTGCTGCGGGATGTAAGGCCAAAACTCTGCTCGCTTGCCCAACTTCTTCACCCTCTTCAGCACCTTGTTCGGGTCCACATGCCCGCTCACGGTCACCTGGCTCTGCTTCCGGTTGATCTCCACCTTCTTCACACCTGGTCAAGTAAATATTCATTACATACAGAAGCGGAGATTACTCATGCAACATGAGCTGAAACACATAAGGTGTGAAACCGGTA
This sequence comes from Punica granatum, assembly GCF_007655135.1. NCBI lineage: Eukaryota > Viridiplantae > Streptophyta > Magnoliopsida > Myrtales > Lythraceae > Punica > Punica granatum. Next base: position 6,424,269 of record NC_045130.1, read on the forward strand.
GATTACGTTGTATAATCGTTGCCCCTCAAAGTTAGAAAGTTAAAACTTGAAAGAAGGAAGTTGTTAATTGAATCACAAGTCGAGACAGGCTAAGCATTTTCTTCGGAAATACACCCCCATAAAACATAATGTGGATGTTAAACTAGAAAGGGAGATGCGGTTGAACCTTTCATGGAGGAAACAGCATTCCGGACTCGTCTCTCACACCCATCACAGTCCATCTTAACTTTGATCTCCACTGTCTGGGACAAGCAGCCAACATGAAAGAAATAAAACCAGTAAATGGCTTGGAAAACAGGAACACGCTCATGGAGCTTGAAACGGAAGACACGAATCCTAGGGTGAACTAAGATACAGGTTTGCAGACGATAATGTGGTGGACAGAAACAGCTCAAAATATTTGGCGCTGCTTTCTCGGGAAACGGAATGATTAAAAATTACCTGCATTGGCTTGCGTTTGCTTCTTGTGCTGGTGACAGTGCAAAAGTTGGAGAGGTAATCAAGAGCCCCCATTGTCTCTCCTTTCTTCTACTTCTTCTTCTTCTTCTCTTCTTTTAGCTGAGAGAGAGAGAGAGATGGAAAGAGAGTTTGTATTGAGTTATATCACTGAGGGGATGGCCATGTTAATATAGGCATAGTAGCTTTTTTTTGTTCGCTGGATTTAGAATTTGGAAAGTGGAGTTTGTGTACTATACAACTGAGGGACACCCGAAAGTGTCCTGCAGTACGTCTCCGGAATCTCTGACTTTCAGGTAGAATTTCCGAGCCTCACAGTCACTTACGCACCTCATTTTCTATTTCTAACAATTACTCGAGGACTCCAAATTTGCCTCCGGAATTCAAAATCCTGGCACGTAATGTGTTAGGACATCGCTAGGTAATAACGAATGACCTTATATAGGAACTTTGCGTTCCACTGTTCATGCTGCTGATTCCATCTGTAAAAAGCGAACATCCAAGATAGACAGGGAATGAAATTACCGAAACAAGTTGATCTGCTCCTCTCTCGGGTCAGTAAATGCCTGTTAACTGTAACAACGCGAGTTTGACGAGCCAAAAGGTGGTCGATTCTATTCAAAGGGAGTTAGGAAGAAGCAATGTCCAGAAGATTAAAGGGTGGAGAAAAGGGGGCATTAAGCAAAAGCCTTGAGGGAGAAAAGACCCACAAAGGAAAGAATTTCCCGACAGAACATAAAGGAGGGAGGCTCTGCTTTTGGATCCATCGGTTTTGTGATTGTTTGATATACTAATTGGACGATATGTTGTAAAGGGGTTCTATGTTCCCTTTCAATATTGTTCAATGAGTGTGGCTTTGCTTTCCCATTATATATTGAAAATCCTTGCAATGATTAATGTGCCTCCTGTTTCTTGATTCTGTACATTTCGGGGCATTGATGTACTTATAATCGTTGTTCATGCATGAGAATCGTCTGGCGGAAACTTTTTCTGAATCAAGGGTGATCATCTACCACTGGAAAATGCGTCATCAGCCCTCAGAATCCGTGTACAAATTCACTAACCTAAGAATTCCAGGCTAAGAAACCAGAACGGAACCAGATGAAAATTCGTGATAGGTTACTCTGAAGTCTAGTAGAGTACGAGGAAGTGGAGCAGATATTGTCATTGACACCTTTGATGATAATCAAGGAGCTTACACAGCTTCAAGGCCGGATGAATTGGGATGAGAATTGCAATTTCTCCTTTATGAAGTCTCGGCTACGACGTTCTACTGAACCATCATGGATGCTGAAACAAAGATAAACGCAAGTAGATATATACAACTCAAAAGAGTAACCTGGCACAAGAATACACCAAAGAACACGCAGGATGAGGTGTAGAAACTAGCTGCTGCTGCTATGCTTTTTCTTTTTTGTTTTCTGACGAAGTGACAAGATCCAACGTACTATTGCTCGTCAGGTTTTCTCTGTCCCACTGCAAAGTTCTTCCTCACGTGGCTCCTATTGGCATAGATTTTCTCTGTAATCAGTTAAAAAGGCAAGACATAATTAAAAGAAGATAATGTCCTATCATCGTTCCAGCATCCATTCGACTAAAAGCCGACCTGTTCTGTTCCTTCGACCTGGGATTCCTACTTGCTCAGTGCTGCATCTTTCCCCGTAACAGCCATTATTTCCCTGTAACATGCCGATGCATTCAGCAGCCACGACTTACTGTCACAAGTTGTAACAGAAGATTGGTCGTTGCTGCTGTCCTGCTTCATTTCCTTTGCCCAGTCGATTGCCGTCCCCAGCTCTGCCCATCCGGACATCCGCGGAAATTAGGAAAAATCCCCTTCATTTACCTCTACTTCATTTTCTTCCGCACATAATTAGATAAACTTTAACTTCATACTTCATTTTGCCTTTGTCATTCTTCACCGTCAACTGAAATAAACATCTTATGTTCACATAAATGTTTCATCGTGATTTTGCAATAACTCGTCTTTCTTTTGAGTATTCACCCTCACAGAACAGTGTCTTAAATATTTCCATTAATAATCTTGGTAGTAGGAGATTTGAGTGATCTGGAAATGACAATTACTAACTTGATCTATCTTGTATTTACCCATAATAATATTAACACATAAGGTACATATAGGGGCAACAGTTCCAAACCAACCAAAGTATTGGCAACAATTTCATCAGATTTAGATCCTTGTGCGATAGTCGCGGATCAAAAACTCCAGCCTCATCGTCACTGCACTGTTGAAGAACCCTTTTGGTACCATAAGATATGGGCATAGCTGGTGAACTTTGAATGGTCCCTGGATGCTCCTTGTGAAGGTCTGCAACTTGAGATAACTCTGCTCATATCTGGCAACAAGATCGTAGAGATAATCGCCTTTCGAAGAAGGGCCGATGCAACTGATTGTGATCTTGTTCCCAAGTGGATCCATCCCATTGGTTAAGAGGAAGAGCACGTCCTCGATCTCTTCCTGTAGAACATGGAACTTGGTGTCGAACCTAAGACATATCGACTTGGATGCATTGAAGCGGAAGCTCGTGCCGGAGCCCGGGTGCTCGAAGCTGAAGTGACGTGATAATTGCTTGGAGGACCCAATAAAGGTGCAGTTGAGAGGGCAATAGCACGGGACATGGGGGCATGACTTCTCGTGCTCCTGCCTCTGGTGGTAGCTGATGGTTTCCTTACAACCATAGGTGGAGAACTTGCAGGTCAGTCGGACCGACTCAAGGACCTTCTCGAGGGCCCGGCACCGATTGTAACCGATAGGCATTAAGCATGAGGGGCACTTGTTCGCCATCTTGACACAGCATGAAGTGCATGCTACATGGCCATTCTCGCACTGTAATGCAAAATTTCAAAAACGGGCTCATCAGAAAGGGAAAATAAAACATCACAAAATATCTGATTTTCCTAAAGTTATCAAACGGTCTTAGTAGGTAGTTTATACAGAGCTAACTGGGCCAACAAAACCAAGACTCGTTAATGAGCTTGCCTTAAGTCACTGACAAAGAGAAATCATCTTTCATCTGATGGATCAACCATTAGTAAAATGAAGTTCTACGAGACTTCACCAAAGTGCAAAGCTCCCCAAGCTCGTCTACTCGCAGTTTGATATTCCCACCAAGAAAACCCAACACCAGAAACAAATTTCTGCCGTTGAGGCATTCAAAGTCTAGCAGCTCATTTCATCAACACCAACATCTCTCTGTCTTACTTTCAACAAGATCTTATATTTCGCAGCAAAATCATTTTTTGTCTCTGAAAGATAGAGCTTTTAATCAACATGACCTCCAACACCACACCAGTTATCTTCAGTCTCAACTATAGGATTCATTGGTTGCTCGATTTTTATTACAGACAGACTATTTATCTCCTAATAGGGCACAGCATGGCAGTTGGAACTGAATCCTCAGGCAAAATGGAAAGGACACATTCATACGCTTGAGAAGATATAGCACACTGAAAAAAAGTATACGCAGTTCCGAACTTTCTGCTGAAACATAGAATCACAGTATTAATTAAATGTTCAAACGAGCTTATCAAAGCTGCCTAAATGAAAAACCCAAGAAAATGGTCGAGAAGTACTATAAGGAACCATGATTTTCAGCCAAAAATATAATCATGCGATCGCCCAGAAACGCCCAACAGACGATCACAGCATGCAGCATGAGGAAACCCAAGAACCCAACATCTAAATAACCCAAAAATTCCGGTAAATGTTCGAAATTTCCCATTCGAACGTCAAATGCAAATCGGTCCACAAGAGATTCAACGGGCTCCAGAAGGAAACCCTAACTTTTACTTGTCGCTATATCAAAAGGAGCCTCCGGATAGAAGAAATCAAAGAAATGGCAGAAACGTGATCGATGAACGAGCTCATGGAGAAGTTAAGAAATCGAAGAACCTGAAAGACAGGGCTCCTCAGGGGCTCGTAACAAATGGCGCAATCAAGAATATCCGAGTCTGTTAGGGTAAAAGTGACGGATCTATCCGAGGCAGGAACTGCTCTCTGTTCCTCTGCTCGTTTATGTTGTTCTTCTGCTTCTTCTTCATCGTCTCCTGATTCTTCTCCTTCTGCTTCTGCTTCTTCTTCTTCTTCTTCTTCTTCATCATCCGACTCGTCCTCTTCGTCCTCCTCGCTGACCAACTCTTCAGCTTCCTGCTCGCTCTCTGAGTCGGAGGAAAACTCTGCTCCTCCCCCTACACGTCCGCCGTTAATAGCGGCTCCCTCGCCTCCGACCGCCCCAAGGCCGCTAGTTTGGCCGGGGCCAGGGAAGGCAGGCGTCTGAAGATCAGTGCGTCTCCTCTTCTGTCTGCCGCCGCTGCTGGGTCCCGCCCCGAGGTCTTCCCCACCTACCGAGAATTTCGCCATTGTTGCCTTGGATCCGATGCACTTCCCATATATACGGCCCGAAACTTGAAGCCCGACCCGCACCCGTGATCGTTTCATTTTTAAAACCCGGCCCACTTTATGTCTCTCTCTCTCTCTCTCCCCTTTTTTATTCTTTTTTTTTTTTTGGGACGGCTAAACGCATTATGTCATTGTGGTTTAACTCGATAAATTCTTTCGGGGTGCATTCGGTACTTCTAGGCTGTAATCTTTATCACGAGTTTCGTCACACTCAAAATACAAGGGTGAGATATCGAATATCATGGAATAGACTGAGACAATATGAATTTATTTTTTTTCTTGAAACGTTGATAATAATTTCATGCATCATGATCGTTATAATGACTTAGATCTCCTCAAAAAAGTCGGTTCAACCATGTCAAGGCCTCGAGTGGAGATCCTCTCACAATTCCACTATAAAGATCCACCAAAAGAGCATTATATCATGTTTTGTATGGGTATTTTGTGTTCCTTGTACTGATATATTAGTCTAATCATGGTTATCTTTGGACTATGATCTTTGATGCTGTGAAAATAGCTACGAAATGATCCAGCAAAAAATGGAAAATAGCTACGAAATGTATCACCTCAAAAAAAAAAAAGAAGAGCTGTGTACCGTCAAATAATCCTTTTAATTCAATAAAGGATACAAATAAAAAATTATTCACCTCTTAATTTGAATAAATAAATAAATAACTTCTCATTCGCACTCCAAATTCAAATTTCGGGTTCATCCTGCATTCAACAATGTCTTCCCTCAAAACCTTGTTGAAGATATACTCTCAATCAATCAAAGAGTTTCGACAATGATAAAGAATATTATATCTGAAAAAAAAAAATGTTTTCTATGTACTGATCAGGAAAGTGTTTTCCGGAAAAATGTTTTCTGCCTTGTCCTACTCCGGACGGTCCCAAATCTTTGCAGGGACCGTCCGTTGTCGGACCTCAGCTTGAGCTTCTCCATCATGGCTCTCGCTTCCTCCATTTCTTGTCCGTTCATCTCCACCCTGTCACTGTCCCTCCCCACAAGTCGAACCCTACCGTCTCCTCTCCAACCTTTCCACCGCTTGTTCCCGGTGCTTAGCCCGACCAGATGGAAGTTCCTCGCCATCGAATGCTGCTCCCCTTCCTCCAAGTCTCAGAACCTCAGGACCTGCAAGAACTGCAAGATGCAATTCGACACTCTGCTCAATCACCCACGTGCTTGTCGCTTCCACACCGCCCATTTCGGCGGTACGATACAATACCCCAACGATATCTGTCATCTCCTTCCGTCAATTTGCCCTTTCTTTGTATACGCTGTTCAAGTTGATGTTTTTGTTCTCCAATTTTTTCAATTGGGTTCTGAGATTTGATTGGTCTTTCCCCGAATTTACAGTGGGCTCCTTTTTCGGTTATCTGCTGGAAATTTAGCTCGAAATTGTCGACTGAGTGAATGGAAAGATGCAAGCTTGAACATTGTTTGTTGATCCATTCTTGTTGCGCAATTGGAATATAATATGGAGTGATTTGCTTCCTCTGCCGCTTTAATATGTTCAAGCGAAGAGGATCGAGAAAGTCTGGAACTTGCTTGGTAGCTCTCGGAGTTAGGACAAAGTTCTGATTTTTGAACTCCGGGGAGAGTTCTGCTGGGGAGTTAGTTGAGCTTCGGGTGGAAGATACATCGCAAATGGTAATTCCTGGTGAAGGATTTGCTCCCCTTGGTGGGTCAGGGACATGCTATTTCATTGCAGATGAGCTTTCTATGCAGAGCTTTATATGGTTTTCAATGGAGGTTACCACTTAGTTTCTCATCAGTGATCTGAAACTCGTCGCTTTAGATCATGTTGCGGTCTTCTAGTTTGGAAGTTTACGGTTGATTTCTTTGGTGGGAAGCACATTATGAGTGATGATCGTTGAATTAATGAGATGAATGGAATGGAACTCATATGCATACCACATCCTCATGCCTTGTTCTCGGATAAAAGCTCTTATTAATCAATGCATTTTCAAATTTGTGCTTAATTCATAGTAGTTAATCAGGGCAGTTGATTTATATTCTGCTGGACATCTTGAAGCTCTGGTGGCTTTTGTGTTTGACGGACTAATCTTACAGCCTCTTTGCTGATTGCTTCTCAGGTGAGACGAAGAGGAAGTTTGAGAGCGTGTATACTGGTGGCACTTTGGACACTCCTAACTCAGGAGAAGTTTTCCAGTACTGGCATTGCTGTGGGTCAGAAGATCCCTTCGACCCCGGATGTACCTCAGCTCCTCACGCATCATATGATGATTAATATGTTGTTGGCACAGCAGTCCTCTAAAAGATCTTTTGCACGAGATTCTTGAGCATTCTTTATCTGCAAGGCTGCAACTGTGAGACCTTTGTGTATATTGCCGAAGATATTCTTCGTTTCTATGTCATATTGCATAGATAATTTATTTCAAGGGTCTCTCCTCGTCATTTTTTCCTTGCGATTTCATTTGCATTTGCTAGTTTCCAGACAAAGGTCTAGTTTTAATGCAAATGAGATCATAATAATCTGTCTTGGTGTTTTGATTACAGGTGAAGCTGTCACCATCATATGAATCTTCTGTTTGGGTTTGGGTGAAAATTGGTATAGACATTCGTATGTTTGTATGTTGTTTGAATTATTTCTGGGAAAAAACCTCTCAAACAAAGCGTCTATAGACTACAGGTACAGTGGTTAAAATTGGATACTGATTGAGCTAGTTGAGCAGCTGTTTTCTTTAAGAAAGATTTCATGTTTGATTATTGTGTTCTTCATTCACATTATGCTAATTTAGTGAGTCGATCTGGATCGAAACTGGATTAACCGAAGCTTGTTGGATTTATGACTACCAGGTGGTGCACAGTGAAAGAACTAATGCCCGTTACCACCAACACATGATAAAGGAACCACGCACATGATCCTAATCATGTCGGAAAATAACAACAAAGATGGCAGCAAGTCTTGAATCCAATGGGAATCCTAATTAAACTAAACAAAATTAACTGTAGTGTCCAATTGGTTGAGAACTAGCTGAAACCAGATTCAGATGAATTAGAGTGACGATAATTCAGTGGTGTTCTGCCAAAAGAAGATCATAATTGACAGGCGATCATTGCCCTGACCCTGTTCCAGATTCAAGTACTGGAAATTCATCGACAAGTAGCTCGGCAATTGGACTATTACCTTCAACTGTTATACATTGTCCAACGGTAGACAGTGTCACGGCATATTTTAAAATTGTTCCAGGATGCATAGAACATGAAGTAATGGCATGCTAATGATTAGAATAATCTTCATTAATAAAGAAAAAGGTTCCGTGAAGAGATGAGTTAAGTATGCTAACACCTAATGTGATGCCGTCCCATCTTAATAATTGAACAGAAATCTCCTGGAAGTGCATCTGTCTTTACTGGCAACTAAGAACAAACAAAACTCCAATTATTTATGACAGACAAAATTTCAATTATCATATGATGACAAGACCAAAAAAATAATTCTGAGTACACGTCATGACGATCAAAAGAAATAACGATTGTATCAGCTAACTGGTGGCACGATGAATTAATCGTCTAATACGGTTTTTGAGATGTAGACACATCACCGATCCACACGTGTCGAACACCCGCGGGCCTCGGTTGGTCGTAGGATAGTTAGATAGTGTCGAACACCTGCAGGCCTCGGTTGGTCGTAGGATAGTTAGATAGGACGGCCTACAAATCATTCGAAAATTGTTTTGGAAGGTTAGGTGTGTTGTGGGAATCTATCTCAATCCTCCGCGTCCGATCTTTTCACTCCAATCAATTGCCTCCTTATTCAATCACCAATCATTCAGATTCATGCTTACATCACACTGTAATTCCGCTACGCTCATCCTCCGTTTCGGGATGGCAACTCCCAAACTTTCATCCGCTGTTCCTAATCGACTTAAATTCGATATCTATCACTCTTATGGCACGACCGCCTTCCCGTTGGTAGCAAGTCATTTACCTGTCTACCCCTGAACCAGAAGCTGCAGATCCTCGAACATCATGTCTGAGACTGGGACAGTGCACATAAATAACACAATGCCGTAGTTCACTGCATTGCATTAGATCCTCATCAACCTCATCTGCCCGGATCGTCCTGCTCTCATTCAGATCAAACAAATGACAGATCTCAATCTCAAGAAAAACGTGTCTCCTCTCTTCAAGCAAGTATGGCACCCATTCTTCTTCTTTCTCAGGGGACTGGTTCTTGAATTTGCCTGGAAATTTCCCTCTCTGGGTTCCTCTATTCTTATTCCTCCTCCCCTGAATATTTGATCAGCTGCTGCTGCTGCTCTCTTGGAGCTGAAGCTCTGCTCTTTGATGATTTCCCCACCTTCCAACATCTGGAGTCCCCAGTCCTAGAAGTTCTCTGTTGGTCAGGGTGAAGGCATTCCATGGACTACTACTATGCCTTCGTCTCCTCGTTGAGCCGGAACATGAGTTCCGTCGCAGGAGGAGGTGGAGGAGGAGCTTTGCTCACTGCTGTGCTGCCATTACTCAAGCTCCTGTCCATGACGCTTATAGGCCTAATCCTGGCCCATCCGAGGACCCAGATAGTCCCCAAATCCACCTTCAGGCTCCTCAGCAAGCTGGTGTTCGCGCTGTTCCTCCCTTGCCTGATCTTCACCCACCTCGGCCCCTCGATCTCCCACACAAACATCCTCCAATGGTGGTTCATCCCCGTGAACGTCCTCCTCAGCACCGGCCTAGGATTCCTCCTCGGTTACCTCGTGGCATTGATCTGTCGGCCCCCGCCCGAGTACTTCCGGTTCACCATAGTCATGACTGCATTCGGGAACACGGGCAACCTCCCTCTTGCTATCGTCTCATCTCTCTGCCACAATATGGAGAACCCATTCGGGCCTCAATGCTACGGGTCCGGGGTTGCTTACGTCTCCTTCTCGCAGTGGGTGTCCGTGATTCTCGTTTACACTGTGGTGTACCACATGATGGAGCCACCCCTGGAATACTATGATGTTGTCGAGACAGAGGACGAGGACGGGAACAGAACTGAGATCGAGATCGAGGAATCAGAGTTGCCTGGGAACGAGCTGAGCAGGCCGCTCCTGGTGGAAGCTGAGTGGCCGGGAATGGAAGACAAGGAGACGGAAAACTGCAAGACACCTTTCATCGCAAGGCTCTTCAAGGGCATTTCCGGGCTTTCGCAAGCATCCATCCCTGATCCCGATTCGCTCGAACACGGCCTAGGAGGAGGAAGGCCCAGCAGCCCGAAATCAATCATGTGCTTAGCGGAGCCCAAGGTTGTCCGGAAAATCCGAACAGTCGCCGAGAAAACCCCCATCCGCCACATCCTTCAGCCTCCCACAATCGCGTCGGTCCTGGCCATTTTCATTGGGTTGATCCCCAAGCTTAAGGGCATCTGCTTCGGAACTGACGCCCCGCTCTCATTTATCACGGACAGTTTCGATATTCTGGCTGGTGCAATGGTCCCTTCAGCTATGCTCATCCTTGGAGGGATGCTTGCAGAGGGGCCCAATGAGTCAAAGCTTGGGGTCAGGACCACGATTGGGATCATTGTCGCTCGGCTCCTCGTACTGCCACTGATCGGGATTGGAGTGATATCACTGGCAGACCGATGGAATTTCCTGATTGCTGGAGACCAACTTTACAAATTTGTCCTGCTGCTCCAGTTCACCACCCCGAGTGCAATCCTTCTGGGTGCGATCGGGAGCTTGAGAGGCTACGCAATGAGCGAAGCATCGGCTCTACTGTTCTGGCAGCACGTTTTCGCTGTCTTTTCGATTTCACTATACATCTTCATCTTCCTTAAACTGCTCTTGTCATACAGTTAAAGGTGGCTTGTGGGAACATTTCCTTTTTTGGCAAATCTTTGTCTTAATGTGCTTTATGTATGCTAAATCAGTTACTCCCTTTTCCTTTTGTGCTCTTAACTTGCATGAGAGTTGTCGTTGTTCATTACTATATATTAATTTGCAGGTAAAATTAGAAACCTTATATGGTAATTGGGCCAAAAAGTTGGAGCACATTTCCATAATTGGGCTCCGTTCGATCTTTCATCGGCCCTTGTCTGAAGCTGCATGGTCCATCATTCTGATGGATTGGGCTCGCTGTCTTGCTCTGTTCATTATCTTGCCAGTTAGAGTACCACTCGCTGCACTACATGAACCAGCATATCCGTGTCCGAATGTCTGCACGGATGATGTGCACATGTTCACGGCGATTGATAACCTGATTTGACATCCATGTACTAAAAATATGGGTAGAAACTTGGTTTGTACTGAGCAAAGAACCATTAATCATTTTGAAGAATATACCATCACCGTTGGATGTGAAATCTTTTGCCCCAATCAAAGAAAACGTCTACACAGTTGACATTCGAAAATATGTATAAGGTTCACAGTCGAAAACATGTATGCTGTACATGTTCCTTCTGCTCCTGAATAGCTTCTTTCAAAAGGGCTTTTTTGTACGTTTATTCTGTACAATCATCAGCTGAGATGACAAAAAACAACAAAATAACTTGGATTTCACTCCAAAAATTCAGCTGAGATGACAGCTTCTTCCCCTTTTTCTCTTGTTTAAGATGCTGTACATACATATACATAGATAAATACACACACATAAATATAGATGATCTGAGACGTGTAATTTGAGGAGTGTAGCTGAAGTTTCGTTAGATGGTTCAGTGTTGCAGCAAAATTTTCCATCGAACTGGCGTGTCGGCAGCAAACAAATCTTCCTTTAGTATATTCTCTCACATGATATACAGTGAATCATTTATTATGCACATGCTGCTTCTTGGGACCATATATACGTTATGTTCCCCCACTCCAACATCAATTTCTTCTTCTTCGTAGCGGCCGAAGAAATGGACATATCGGATTGGATCAAATGCATGATCAATCCACTGACGATAAGGACGGTCCATCTATCGTTCGTCTACTGTCCTTCAGGTTTATACTTGCACCGAATTTTTCGTGGTTGTATAGGCCAATATTTGGAGAGCAACACGAAAAGGAAAGACATCATGGAGCGGTACGCAATATAGAATAACAGACTGAAGTTATGATTCTGTACAATAATCTGCCAAAGCCTTTATACATCATCAGTACACATAAATTATGACAGAAACGCCTGAAGTAATTTCGTGACTTATCGTTTTCACTTCATAGCCATTACGATTGTACAATATTGGCCCGCAACAGTACCTAGCATGGAGCCGGCTACTATGCACATACATTTTACTCCTAAGAAGTACCCTTACCGATGGACAAACCGATTGTACAATATGCACAAGTTGCAACAAGAAAAGTACGGTCTGGTTTCATCAAGGCAATCGTTGTTAAGAAACTATGTGAACTGTTATGATTTTGATCATCATCATCGTTGTTGTTACTTAAATTGGTTTATATCTGAGGGTTAGTATATGGGTCAGATTCAACAGTAACGAGGACGAGAATAATTGGATACCCCACTTGAGACCCACCAAGATTAATTGTGAGCCCACACGAATCCCCTCTCCACCTGATCATCAATCTCTGCAAACTTTCTTAGATTTCACCTCATGAACTTTCTCGACAATACCTTGTCTGTTCTGAAAACAATTTTATCCATGAATGAGAAAGCAGATGTATTGCCATTCGTCGTATATTCTTCGATTTTTTCACGAGTTCATACTATTTGTACAGGGTTCAGATGCCGCGCGATTATACTGCAGACATCTAAATATGAGTTTCAGAACAACCATGTTGACCGTAATGAGATTGTATCGAGATCCACGTAAATTTAATGGGAGAAGCAATGAGGATCAGATTAATCATGTTTCACGAATCGAAAGTTCATGATTGAGAAGACATCAATGTGGTACAGTGTCATGATACATGAACCAAGAAATTCTAGAGTCGATTCTTGTTGGTGGATCTTCCTTTCCTATTTAATGATCTTTTTCCTTTTCCCTTGTAAACGAAAAATTCCATGGACATAAGAGAGAGTGTACATGTAGTTTAGTGACGCGTGCCATCCGAAAACCTAGAGTTTCTAGATTCACTTCTTGTTTTGAGATTGTCAGTGCCCTTTTATTATTATTTTTTAAATTAGAAGTATGAAGAAAAAATAAAAATCATGGATGGGAAAATAACTGATTTCTTATAGGTTGTACGGCCGCTAACGGAACGACACCTGCACTGCACAAATGATGTACGGACCGACATGCAGTTGCCGTTAGGATCTTTTTTTTTTCTTTTCCCTCGCCATTCCTCTTTCATCCCCACGCATAAGAGAGAGAACGTGTTTTCCCCATGTGGGGGAAGAGGGGGGAGAGAGAGAGAGAGAGAGAGATGGTTTGAGTTCGGGTTTGGGTAATGGGGCCATGGTGATGACAAGAGCACTCAATCTCTTGCTTCCTCTGTGAAAGCAAACTTGCAGAAATCAAGAAGATAAAAGAAGCACAAGAAGAGAAGGGAAAGAAAGCTGGCTCCTTTCTTTCTCTTCAGACCATCCCATTCCCTCCCTCGTAGGCTTTCATAAGCTTCTCTCTCTCTCTCATCATTTAATCCTCTTCACATGTTCTTCCATTTCATAGCACTAGACGGATCCTCCCTTCTTCACAACTCCTCCATTTATCATATTCGAGCCATAATGCTCTCTTATTCCTTTTCCCATTCCGGGTTGCCTATCCTTTCATTTATTTAAGTTGCCCACATTCGTGATCTGATATGGGTTTGCCGGCGATTGATTCGTCGAGTAATTTGTGCAGGGTGTTTGTGGCCTAATATATGTTCACGGATTCTTCTTGTCCAATCCAAAGCACATGGGTGATCATTTCGTGCTGCCCATGAATCGGTTAATAACCGATTCCACCATCGAGGCTGCTCTGCAAAGCGAGAATAGAATGCAGCAAGCAGCCGACTCGGCTAGCACTCCCAATGCCCTGCCCGCTATCTCTCCCGTTAATGTGGACATTGACTTGTGCTCGTCACCAGGGAAGTTGGTTCAGTGCAGAATTTGCCATGAGGAGGACGAGGACTCGAATATGGAGATGCCCTGTACTTGCCGTGGCAGCTTAAAGGTTAGTGAAATAATTGATTGCTGATTGTCATTGGTTCGGCTTATATTTTCTTCCATGATCTTGAGTTCTAGACCTCAAATGTTGTTGTACCCGTATGAATTATTATTAAGTCTTAAATTGATTATCTGCAGTATGCTCACCGGAAATGTGTCCAGCGATGGTGCACCGAGAAGGGTGACACGACATGTGAAATATGCCGCCAGGTCCTGCATTTGTTCTTCTTTACATACATGAAGTAGTTTAAAGATCCTTTATTTTATCAAGAATTAAAAGAAAAAAAATGCTACATTGAATTTCTTTGTTGTGCTAAATGTCTCTGAGAATGCAGCAATTCAGGCCTAATTATGTTGCACCGCCTCCTCTGCTTCATTATGGTGGTATTTCGATGAATGGTACTTTCTTCAGGTTCGGAGCTTTTCGCAATCTCAGTTTTCACCTGATGCTTCGCTTAATTTTGCCTTAGTTGGGTATATTATTGTCTTAGGGGGAATTGGGAGATTCCTAGAAGGGACCTGAACAATATGCGATTTATAGCAATGGTTGCTGCAGATAACGAGTTTTCAGATACTGACTTTGAGGACTTCTCAGCTCCATCTCCGCGTGGACTAATATGCTGCAGGATAATTGCAATAATTGTAATTTTCCATTTCTCTCTGTCCTTAGGATTGGTATATATTCCTGGTAGTTCGAGTCTTGAACTCCCTTAAATCTTATAGAGTCGGTCACTGGTCTTCTCTAAAGGATTCATTTTACTGGTCTTACAGTTTATGGTTCTTCTAATTCTACGCCACACTTTACCGATCCTGATAAGCGTAGGAGACTACTCGCTAACATTGTTCGCAGTAAGTTGATCATTTTTATTTCTTTCCCTCTCCTTTTGGTAGGAATCTGAAATGATTTTGGAGAAATTTGATAAACATCTATTTCAATGATTTACAGTTATTGATGTTGAGAACAGTCGGGATACTCTTGCCGATCTTCGTCATGGTCCGAGTATACTCTACTATCCAACGCCGTAGACGCCAACAGGTAAATATGCTCTCTAGCAGGTTGAACCTGCATATATAGACCCTCATCAGTTTCTCGTTTCGGGCCTTTATCTTCCAACCACTCAATGAAAGCAGTCAGTTACTAGATATCAAGTGAGCAAGAAGTTTTAAATCTCAGAGATTTTCATATTTTCATTCTACTAGGCTGCGCATGTATCTCTCGCGACCGCAGATGAAGAAAATGAGTTGTCACTGCCTCAAACTCAAGCATGATTCATTCGCGTTCAGAGAAGGGAATCCCCTGCAGTAACCTTATTTCAATGTCAGAGACCTGCATCCAGTTCGAGAAGTAAAATTTCATATCAAACAGCACGAGATTCTGGAAAAGATTGTCAATTAGGAGCGCCCTTCCAAAAACCCCGAAAGGATCCTCAAGCGTCTAAATTTCGAAACTGCAAGACAAATGTCCATGTCATCAGTACTTTAAGAAGTATGCGTATAATAAGTAGAGATTCAGGAAAGATTTGACAGAAAGGCCACAAGCAAAAAACTTTTCTTTTACTTTCACGCTTGTTTCGACTGTCACGCATATCAACTCCATGTTTTCTTGACATGGACGGACCGATAGGACGATTACATTAGCTAAACCTTATGTGCTGTGCGGACATGTACAGCAGGGCTCCTGTACGATTAGTTTAATAAAAAAAAAATTGTAAAAATATTGTGAAGAATCCAATTGCTTTACAGCTACTTCTCTTTCATCTGATCCAAAGACATAGCTCCAAGGTGCTGGCTTATTTATTTAATCAGAAATTGTAGTTGTTTATTTTGACTGGGGGGACCAAGAAAACTTCAACAGTGAGAAAATTGACATTATTATCCCTCACATGTTTATTAAACAACATTTTATGTTTAAACTAATTGCCCTCTAAGTAAAGGCTCTACCTCGAATGTAACTTTTGTGCTGTCTCTTCTGCAGTTTCTGTTGACCCAAAGATAACTCTTTGCATATATATGTGTGTGTGTAATTCATATATATGCACAAACATAGTATTCCTCTTCATCAACAGCAACAACAGCTTCCCCCCCCTTACTCAAACAGCTATACCGACTCTTCCCGTCAAGCAATCAATTAACAAAGTTTCTTTCATTCGATCATCTGCTTTACTGTTTGATCTTTGCCTGGAAATACAAGGGTGGAAGTGGAGATCGATCAACATTGCTTCTTCATCGGCTTCTCTGTTTCAGGTTTCTTTAGTATTCAGGCCATGTCTCAGGAGAAGGCTCTGCCATCCAATGAAAGTCAAAGCTCAGAGCTTTAGAGAAGAAGGTGACATTTAAACGCAAAAAGCTCAGTCATTTAGCGAAAGCAGAGTTGTTATAGGACACTTAGAAGAGATAGTCAGATGTTTTCAAAACTATATCGGGTTACCAGTTGAATTTACCCGAACCCAACGGATACCAGTGCGACTTTTCCTTCACCTTGAGAGCCAACAGGGTCGTGGTTCTGGGTTATGGAGCTGTGGTGTCTCTCTCCACCAGTTTAAGCTTTTTTCTGTTCTATTTCCAAGCATCTTATGCGTTGTATGCTCTTGTCGAAGAAAGATCAAATTCAATTCCTTTTTCCAACCTTTTTTTTTCCCTGTCTTGGACAGAGTCATCGAGGAACACGGTGGATGCTAATATGAGTCTCCTAAGGAAGAGGATAGATGAGGTGAGGATGAAGGAGAGGCTAGAGAGGTGCTGCAGGAGTGAGTTGGGTTGGAATTACGCAGCTGAGTACAATCCCAAGCTCAGGAGGGACAAGGCAGCAACCGAGCTGTTCGAATTGGTAAGTTTATCTTTCGGAACAATCGCCTTCACCCTCATCAGTTGCACAGCCTTTCTCTGCTTAGCTTCCCTTCTTGCTCATTTGTGAAACAACACAAACTCCTAATTACAGTTCGATTATTCACCTTGATCTTTACATATATTCTAAGATTCATTTGTAACGTAAACGTTTCAAGTCATACCATTTGCTCGCTATGTAAATGGAACAGATTGCTTGTAAACATCTTTATTATTATTAATCAGACTTGTAAACATCTCGTCGTTCACTTATTGATTGGACAGTGTCTGGCATCTCTTAGTTTATCTGTCCATCCAACTTTTATTACAAGCGAAAGAATCTGAGTGCACCAATGTTGTAACGGAAATGATATTCGATCCCTGCAGCAACCTTACCTCGCATATGACTAGTTTTTGTTATAGATTTACACGCTCGGGCACGGATATGAATCATTTAGGAAGTTCATGATCTTCCTCAGATGTTGATGGAAATTCTACTGACCGGAGACAGAAAATCCAGCAGAGCAGAAATTTAGACTGGAAATTAAACTGGAAAACAAATTCCAAATAACGGTCAACTGCCGTCCTCGACAAAATCTATCTGTCCTTCGCCACCTTTGTCTTCATCCTTCTAATGCAAAATAAATAAAACCTCAATTTCTTCAAATAATAATACCCGCCTTAAATTCTATCATGTGGAATCTGATAATATAATCTAGCAGAGAGCTGGCTAGCTCTTGTTAATATATCAATTGTGAGACCCTCTTCGCATTTTTCGATCTCCAATTGTGCGTGACAGTTCATCGGTCTCTGTCAACTCGTGACATGTAGGAAATAAAAAAGTATGGATTAGACTCGGTAAAAACATTGGTGAAAACGTCGAATTTTTCTTTTATGATAACAATCAGGTCATCATATAGTTGACACCTTGTCTGCTTCCACGTACCTCATTGTTGCTTCTCATGTCGAAATGAAACTTCTTTCACATTTTCATCATTTACTTTTAATGCCTTGCGAATTCGACGCCGTTTCTTAATAAACTAATAAAACGACCATTGTCTTTAGCCTAATGAAATTTCAACTATTTTGTCTCATGTTTTGGACTATAATCCTTTTCATTAAATATATAAATATGTAATGAAATAATACTTCCATTGCCTCATCATGAGAAAAATAAACATCAGCTTACATCATAGATCTGCCAAGGCAAGTCAGACCCGTATTTTTCATATATATATTACTAGAAATTTACCGTCCATAGCACGGCCTAACCCACTTGTGCTGTACTCCAACTATAATGATTTTTTTTTCCTAATATATTCATGGATGCGTCAATTTCGGAGAGGAGAAAGAAAGAAAGTTAAGACTGAGAGAAATAAAAAATAAGAATTGGAAATCGAATTTGAAAAGGAAATAAAAATAATATGATAGATTGTAGGGAATGGAAGGTTAAGAGACAAGGGCAAAATAAAAAGAGGTTGACATGTAAAAAGATATAAAGAGTGGAGAGTAATATCAAGTGAATATTGTTGTCCTTCAATTTCTCTTTTTTATTTTTAAACTAAGAATAAGAGATATTTTTTACTTTCCAACCACATCTTATAAATAATATGATAGTTGTATAATCGAATTTTCGCTTACATAATAATATAAAAAATCATAATACATACATATATATATATATATATATATTGGGGCTAGAAAACTGATCGTGATACATATAGTCTGAATAATACTTACATCTCGTGTCCTTTGAGCCCATCACTTGATAATTAACCTGTTAATAATCATGCGTTGTGCGGTGACTTTTTGTCCATTTCGGTAAGATCAAAAGTAGGTATTTACTACATAATAGATATGAAGAAAAAGTATGTTAAAAAACTAACAAGTAGGCCTAATAAATAATAGAAATCGCAAGTGCAAACAAATAGGTAATTTTTGTCTAATAGAAACGTGAAAAACAATAATCTTATAATATAAATCTAATAGAATTGGCATCATAGTTATAGGAAATAATTTCATCGGTAGAGGTGTGCATAGATACCGGATAGATCCAGAACCAATTGGAACCTACCTTTTTGAATAGTATCTGAGTAGATCCAATTAAAAATAGGGTAATGTCTGGGTAACAATTTAAAACACCAGTGAAAATTGATCCCGATTTCGACTCCAATATATAGAGTACTCAGATTTGAATCCAAAACCATTATTCAAAACCTGTTTTTTTATCATTATTTTCATTTTGTGTCTTATTTGTAATTTGTATTTTTTTATTAAAAAACAAATTTACTAAAAAAAAGAAAGTCAAAATCTAAAGTCTAGACCCTAATCCCTTTCTCTTCTCAAATTTATTTAGTTTTGTTATTATATTTGAAGAGAAAAAATAATTACAGATGTCAATAGCATACTCGAGACCTGTGACATGCTATAGATTTCGGATAAGTTTCGACTCCAAATATCAATAGAGTAGGTTCTAATAGACCGATCTCCGCTACAGGATATGATATGGATAGCATGAAAAGAACAAAAAATACCCAGACCCGCACAATCCTACTCATATCGATAAAAATTCAAATTTTTGTGTCTTATATTTATAGACATATGACGCATTAAATTTAAATAATTTCACATATATTGAGAAGTTCTTTCAATTACCGAAAAAATTTTATTTTTCAAAATTTTTAATTATATATTATAACGCACAAATAATATGGACAAATTACTAAAATTCATCGAATATGGCATAAGTTCATTGAGCTAGAATTGAAAGATCAATGCAACATGGAGCTGAGAGTTTATAATTTTACTTATATAACACATTTTCACCAACACACTTCGACTTTTATATTTTATAATTAAATGATTTATAAAATAACAATAATCATCAATTTACCTTTTTCTTTTTAAATTTGTTTATACAATTACATTATACTGTGTTGACTTTTTCCAACACAAAGTACTCTCTTAAACAAATTAATTTTTCTGCATTTTTTAGGAAGACAGAGAATTTAGAAAACATGAGCCTTCTCAGAACCGGAATGCCTTTTTCTCCATTTCAAATCTGTGAGTAAACCCAACAAACAAGACAGAAGAAACAAAGTGAAGTACAAGTGAGGAGTTTGTGATCCTAATGAGATTCGTCAATCACTTCCGGTGACAAGGTGGCGACGGTTCTCAATAACAGGAGAACCACCAATGAGAAAGATGAACAAAGGAATAACAGTATCAGTTCCGGAGAAATGCCACAGTGGCAACACGGGACCCCACCGACCCACCGAACATGAAGGTGGGATAACTCCGGACATGGTTGAGGTATCTGAATATCGGTTCCCGAGCTGCCTCAGGGTCCTTGGGTGCCTCTGCTTCGATGGATGCCCCGCCTCCCCTTTGGTTGTATTCATCCACCTCTTGCACTATCTCGTCCTTGGTACTGTTACAAGAAGTGATCACCTACAATCGCGAGGGTAACAAGAATCAAGTTTCAGATGAAGAAACAAAAAGGCAGGTGGATGAATGACACGGGATGAAGAATATCATGAAGTCTGCAACAACTTATGAAGCGAATCTACTCGGAATCCAACACAAATACTTACCAATAGGCCACCAGGAGCCACCAACTTTGAGACAGAATCCCAGTACATGATCCTAAAAATAAGAACATTTGGGTAAGGAGGGCTATGACCAAAAGAGCCTCTTATTTTAACTGCGGGAGAGGACAACTGAATTACAATGGCAACTTCTGATGAGAAGCACCCTGGGCAAACCATGCCAGTTTTACCTTTTGATAGTACCATCAGGATGCAGTCCAATGGCGTCAAGAGTGCCTTTATCCATTACAAGCTTGAACTGCTGATCCAATTTTGTCTCAAGAACATCATCAACCTGAGGGAAAGTGCATAAGCTATAACGATTACAAAGAAGAACGCTTAGAAATGGCATAAATGAACTCTGATGAATCACAACTCAACAAAGAAAGTACAGGTGATTAAATCCCTGCCCTGACAAACTCAGGAGCATTTTCAGTACCAGAGTATACATAATATCATCCCTAATTTCCCGTGCCACTATCGCATCATATCACTAATAAATCAGAGCCAAGCAATGTATCTAATGCAAAAAACCTAAAAATAATGGAGGAATAAAAGAAACTTCAGTCCCATATTGGGTGGGGGGGGGGGGGGGGGGGGGGGGGGGGGGAGAACCTTGGAAGTTCTAAATTCCTAATAGGTCGTATTCTATTATGTCTAAAAGCTGGGTCATACCAGAAATTTAAAATTGGTAAATCCATCCCGATAGGCCAGGCTGCGAGCAAGGTCAATTGCACCCTCGCTGTAGTCAATTCCAGTTAAGTCAGAGAACCTAAAACAAACAATAAGAGTTCATGTATTAGTTATGGTCTCAATGCAGTATGGTCTAATACAAGTGAGATCTCAATTTCAAAAAGCATACCCATGCTTAGCAAGTTCCTGGAGAAGCAAACCATTCCCAGTCCCAAGGTCAAGGACACTCCAAGAAGGCAGGTATTTATCATCTTGAGGCTCCTCTTTAATATCATTAACATCGGTTGGCAAGTGACCCTGAGAAAGTTCAAGGCACAAACTTTTGGTCCAACAAACAAGTGTCTCCATCACATCACCTCCAAACCTGAAAATTCATGTAAACATACAAGGGGGAAAAAAAGTTTGTGAAAAGTGCAAAAGTGACATCATTAGTTTTTTCTTTTTCTTTTTCTTTTTTCCCTCTGTCCAATTTGACCAGAAGGCATCATCAGATTCATTTAGCAACTGCTTCGCTTCCCTTAAAATCTAGTTTCAGATAGCACATATGTGGGACCTGTCAAGTGATAAGGGACTTAAAGTGGCTCTGAAGCCTTTAAAGTTTCAGAAATAAAAATCTTAACAGAAATTGGTAATTTATGCTCAAGAAAAATATCTTCACGGAACACTATAAACTGAAGCACCAGGGAAAAAAAGGAAATTTCTTCACACTATATGACTATTGAATGGGATGGAGATCTTCCGAAGAAGACCAGGTTGGATGAAGGGAGGAGGAATAAATAATGCTCACCAAACTTCACCCGCATGACCATGCTCATGGAAGTTGGCCAATTCATCTGCATATGCAGCATCCCAGTAACTTTGAAGACCCAGCAATGACCCGACTCCATCAGCATCTGGTACTTCTTTGTCAGAACTGCTCGCACGATGCACAAAACACACGTAGAACCATAATTAAGCTATTTTATGACTTTTGACATCAAATAAATGATCTCATAGAACATATGCTACTTCGCATGATTATAGTTATACCTCCAATCATCCGTTATCTTATGAGTCTATAGATGGACCATATTCTTTTTCTTCGGCAAAAAAGCGATTAAGTTGCATCAACTGACTTTTATTCACATTTGTAGGTTGAACCACTAAAATTGGGACTTGTACAAAGGGGAGAAAAAAATTTGGAACCATTCAAGCTGTTTACCCCCTTTAGAAGCCACAGATAGCTCTTTACATTGATACATGCACCAAGACGATACTGGTCATCCAAAGGTGGTGATCAGGCTATACAACAGGATGATCAGTCTTAGTGCATCCTTACCCTATATCCAACCCAAGGCTTTTCCGGAACAGAGTGCTGTGAAACATACACCTATGTTTTAATGCAGTAGAATTGCCGAGGAAAAGTTCTACATTGAGCAAAACAGCCGCTAAAGAAGGTGCTCGCTCAAATTACTGCATTGTTGCCAGGAATTCCGCCAGAGAAACAGAAACACTTGTAGCTTTAATAGTCAGAAACCAGTGGCAAATGGCTCAATATTCTTTAGCTTCATCGAGTTATAACATGCATAAATTACGGAAGATGCAGTTTTCGGCAGTGCCATAATCCAATCAGGCCAAGCTACGATATACATAGAGCTAAAGAACAGCATCGAGCACTTCAGTCACACACAATAATCGACTGTAGCAGGGCAACCTTCCATGTAGTTTCATCACAAAAGCAGAGAAGGACCGTTAGAAATGAAATAGGCAGTGATTCTAGACCTGTAATCGGAAGCGGCAGTTCGGAAATTGCCGGAGGAGAGGAGCGCGTCAGCGGCATCTGCGTGGCGCTGGTCATCGTCGAGCGTGCTCCCGTACTCGCTCTTGATCGACCAGGAATCCGCCGCGATGGAGCGGTCGTCGTCAGAGACCAGATCCGACGGCGCCAGAGCTGGTCGGTTCGCCTGAGGGAGCTCCGAGTCTTCCGGCGGAAGGCGGAAGCCGGCCATCGGCGGTTGCTGAGAGGAGCTTTGACCGGAGTTTTACTTCCACGAGAAAAAAAAAATGGCAGTCCTGAGGGCTTTTTTGTCTGAGAAAGAGAGAGAGAGAGAGAGACGATGACTTCCGAGACTTCAGAGCTATGGCCTTTCTTCACAGATGGATCTCGCCGTTCGGTACCGGCTGGACGGTTCAAGCACCAGTCCGTATTTTCTCAACCGGACGGTTCACAATTGAACATGAATTCTCAAGTTTCCAAAATGAGTATGCCCAAAGCAAAGAGGGTATAGCTCATTAAAATACGTTTTCCTATGATAATTAAGATGTTTTAAATTGATACGCAATATAAAACTTACTTATGCCTATTTATTAATTATTTAAAATTTTATTTTATTGTTCTATATGCATAGCATTGTAGGAAAAAAAAAAAGGACAAAGAAAAGGAAAAAATAGACTGCACGTCATGTATCGTGCCCCTTCCTCGATTTGCCTTCTATTTTTATCCAACCGAAGTAAAAAACCTTGAACTATTACCCAAACTTTTTCTCCAAGTTGAAAATTTTGCTTTCCATTTCGATCCATCCAACATCTACATTCAACACTTAATAATGTCATATAACGTTTCTGAAATGAGTGATAAACATCTTTTTTTTTCTTTTTTTTTTAAAGTTAGTTAACGGAGACAAAGAACCAAGAAAACTGAAGAATAACAAGGAGGGACATAGAAACCCAGAAATATCGCCTAACAACAAAAACTTTAAGCCGTTAGGAGCTGAATTTAAAACATGAACAACAAGTGGGTAGCGAGATCGCCCGTCGAGCAAGTCAATCCGCACAATAATTCCCTTCGCAGAATACGTGATTAATTTGAACCTCCCATTCTTGAGCCAGTAGCCTACCGATTTCCTTCACCAGTGGTTTGAGCAGAGGATTGCAATGTGACCGACCTTGAATTAGATCCCAAGCCATTAATGAATCCAACTCAAGAACCAACTTTCGACAAACCGAATCCCAAGCATGATGTAGACCAGTACCGATGCCCCATAGTTCTGCCACCATAGTAGATGCGATACTAATATTCTGCATGAACCCGCTAATCTAATTCTCGTTTGTATCACGAAGAATACCTCCCACGCCTGCCAAACCCGGATTGCCACGAGAAGCTCCATATGTATTTAGCTTGATAAAGCCATATGGTGGTCTATGCCATCGAATTAGCTGCCAAGAACATCCCACACCCAAAGCAGCTGAATTTCTCCGAGGCAAAGTGAAGTTTCGGCTCACCTCTAGAAAACAAGAGGCTGGATTCAAAGGCCGTCGAAAATCGTCTTGGAAAATTTCCTCATTCCTCCAATTCTATAAAAGCCAACGGCCAATTCCAAAGATACACGACCAGTTAGCACGAACCATTTTCCTAGAGTGAGGACTTGAGCTTAGGTTAAAAAGCAGCCATTCATGTAGAGATTGCGAGAAGAAATGTGTTCGAGCAAAAATGTTTAGTAAACTCTCCCAAACAGGCCTGACATAAGCACAGTCTCGGAGAACATGGAGAGTAGTTTCGCTTGCTGCATTGCACTGAGGACACAGTGCAGATGTAGTGGGATTGCATTTCACATGATATGCATTGGTGGGGAGTCGATCATGTGCAACAAGCCACGGGAATTGAAGGACTCGTTGAGGTCCAGGCCATTGTCAGATAGTTTTCCATATGGGATCCAAGGGCTGATGAGAAAATCCCGTGATCATATCATAGGTTGAGGAGACAGTATAATCTCCTGAAGAAGAAAGTCCCTAAAAAATTGAGTCACCACCAGCATTAGACCGGGGGAGACTAGTACTTGCAATACGAAGGAGGGATGAATGATCGAGAAGGTGAGCAAAACTATCCCGACGCCAGTTCCCATTATCAGCCACAAAATCACGCACCACTCGTTCCCGAGAATCAGCCTGGATATTAAGGACAGTATTCACAAGCCAGGTCTTGTCCTGGTATCCACTGATCTTCGCAGAATCGTGCTCGACTCCCATCACCGATTATCCACCCAACCCCATGCAAGACTTCGTTCCAAGCACGGGCAATCGTCTTCCATAACCAATAATCAGTAGAACGAACAATTAAAGAATGATCACGGCCTTCCCTCTTAACATACTTGTATCGTAATACCTGGGACCAAAGGGAAGAGGGTCGGGTCAATAACCCCATCCCAATTCACCTAGAAGCGATGTATTGAACTCCCTGAACCTTCGAATACCCAACCCTCCAAGATTTCTCGGTCTTGTAATAGTATCCTATCCGACGAGATGAATCCTGTGACGATCCAAAGCATGACCCCATATGAAGTCTCTGCAAAGTTTATCAAGCTCCTTACATACACTCACGGACAACTGCATAACTTGCATCGTATAACTTGGAACAGCTGTAAGAACTGATTGGACGAGCGTGACACAGCCTGCCATGGAAAGAATCGAAGCTGACCATCCATTCAGCCTCGATCGAACTCGAGCAACTGCGGAGTCAAAATAGGACTTCCTCACATGATCATGGACTATAGGAATACCAAGATACTCTCCGAGCTCCTCCGTGCGCGAGAAAGAGCTATGCGACATAATAGCTTCCTGTATGTGGAGTTCAACATTTTTGAGAAAAAAAAAAAAAAGGGAACTGACTTTGAGTTGCTGACCCGCTGACCCGAAGCATGACAAAGTTGATTCGGCACTGAACAAATTTCAATCATCTGGTCCTCCGACACTTCCGCAAATAATAATAAATCACCAGCAAACATTAAATGGGAAATCATTGGACCCTGTCTACCAACTCTCATTGAGCGCTATCGACCTGCTTGGACTGCATCCGATATCAAATGAGCTAGCCGTTCTACACATAGGACAAATAAATAAGGTGATAATGGGCATCCTCGTTGAATACCTCGTTCCATTGAGAACTCGTCTGTTAACGTCCCCTTCCACATCACCTGCATATTAGGAGATGTAACACAGTCCATGATGATACGTCGAAGTTTCTCAGGAACACCAGCTTTGGTGAGAGTATCATTAATGAAAGCCCAATTAAGTCAATCGTACGCTTTCTCCAAGTCCACTCATGAAACCACAATCCGAAGTAACACGACCCATCAAGTGAATTAGCTCTTGGGCAATAATAATGTTATCTTGAATATGCCGCCCTGGAATGAAGCTCGACTGATTAGGAGAGATAAGATCCGGCATAAATCGTCGTAGCAGATTCGCAATAATCTTCCTAATGACCTTATAGGAGACATTACAGAGACTTATAGGCCTGAAATTATGGATAGAGGATGGATTCAGGATCTTTGGTATGAGAACAATCAAAGTAGAATTAACTGTAGCAACCGAATTTCCCCAATCCATAATAATTCCCATTACAAAGGACTCCAGAGAAGGTGCTACGACGTCCCAATTAGCTTGGTAGAAGACTGCTTGGAAGCCGTCGGGGCCGGGAGACTTGAATGGTTTCATGCCAAATATTGCCTTTCGAATCTCCTCTAGTCGAGTTGAACAACAAAGGGCATCTCTTGATTCTTGGGACAACACAGGAAAGCAGTGGGATGAATGCAAGACATCCTCAACCTCTGATGTACTACATAGATTACGAAAGTAGTCCGTGATAATTGAACGGAACTGAACTTCATCTGAGATCCAAGAGCCATTCTCACCTTGTAACGCCTCTATACGAATGCGATTGCATTTAATAATGGTTCTTGTATGGAAGTATTTCGAGTTCTGATCCCCAAACCGAAACCCAATCGCTCCGTGAATTTTGAAACCAAAGAATCTCCTCGAGTTAAAATATCCTCAAGTTCTTTGGAAATTTCTCTCTCAAGCCGAGAGAGGAAGCGGTTTGGTCCTTGATGCAAAGCGCCTTGAATCCCGGCCAGTCTAGCCATAGCCCTTCCCTTGCGACGATGAATGCACCCAAAAACCGAAAGGTTCCAGTCTTGTACTTCCCCCTTAAAGTCTTCAAACCCTACGGATAAATTGACATGATTAGACCATACCGAGAGAATAAAATCAGGGAACCTTGCATGAGTGCCGCTAAATATCTGGAAGGCCTTTCGCCTCGCGCAGAACTCCTGAGACCATCAGAACATATGAGAATAGGACGGTGATCAGATTTAATTCGTGGCACAAACTGCAGCTTCAGGGAAAAGGGTCCTCAACGATGAATTACAAACCGCCCGATCAACTCTCTCAAAAACAGGCTCCCTTCCATGGAATTCCTGTCCTACCAATGTGAATCGAGCCTACATCGATCAAGAGTGTCTCTGAATGGGTAAGCCTCTCTTGGATTGAAGGGGGCTCCACCCTCTTTCTCATCTACAGATGTAATAGCATTAAAATCCCTCGTAACGATCCAAGGCTCCGAGATGAATGTGAAAGATTCAATAAAAACTCCCAAAGCTCTTTCCGGATATTGGCATCTGGATTACCATATACAGCAGCGAGGAAGAAGGAGCAATGACCTTGCGTTATACGTAAGTGAAAAGCTTGCCGATGTTGTACAATAGAGTCAAGTAGGTCACTTCCACCTCGCCATCCCACCTAAATGCCACCCGAGAATCCCTGGGCATCAATTCGAACAAAGGAAAAATCACGAAGCTTTATGCAAACAGAATCCGCTCCGGTACCGCTAATCCGAGGTTAGACAATAATAACAATGTCTGGGTTCTCGCTCCGAGTATATTCTCTGAAGGTACAGATAAATTTAGGGTTACCTGCGCCCCTACAGTTCCACATGAAAACACGCATAAGATTAATATGATAATACGAAAAATAGAGGTTAAACCTCAACTCTGCAACCGGCCGAATACCGAAGAATATGCTCCCGAGTCCTCTCCTGAGCTTCATTACTCAGCGAGACTTCCATTACCGTTCCATGATCATCATCAATAACAGGAACTCAATCATCAAGAGGAGGCTCCAACCTGCCATCCATTACCATCAGATCTTGTGTCTCAGCAACCTTCGTATCCAAGCTCCCAGAATCTCCTGGATCAAGATCGAGCTGGATAAGTACGGGGTGCGAAGATAACGAGGATTGCATGACAGTCCGTGCTCCAGCATTAATAGCAAGTCCAACCACGCCTGATGTCGAAACAGTCGTTACCTCCTTCACCGGGTCCTTCAAATTGACAGACTCCCGGGAAAGTGAGGCAGATGAATGATTAACACGGCGCAATGCTGTAGAAGAGCTGCCATAACTGTGTCTGGACTTAGACCCCTGACCCCCTTGCTTGTATTTTTGAGAAATAAATCGATGATGAAGGCCCATTGATCCGATTCGACTTAAAGACAATGCCAGGAAGTGGTCGATTAACTGCATGCTCAAAAGAAAATGATGGGCTCGATTCCGCATCCTTCCCTTTCCAATTTTGTCTAGCCACAGGAGTAGTCCTGTGCTCCTCCTCAATATTCCTAGAACTGTCCACATTCAGCTCGTCCCCCTGCCCGATCCAATCCTCTTCCCCTGCCACCTCATTCTCCTCTAAATCCTCCAAGATATCAAAATGTGAACCTTTCCCTCCTTTTTTCCCCTGATTCGAGCCTGGATATCCTCTAGTTACCGTAGATGAGGCCCGAGAACCCCGAAGTTTCCTTCCATGCCTTCCTACTACCATCCATGGACCAACATGCCCAGAATGTCCACTAACATCTGTACCGGAGGCCACAGGCAGAATGATCACTAGAGCGATCCCCAGAGGACGGAACTTGGGTCAGCGGCATCCCCACTCTTATTTTGATAATTAAAAATAGGTATCCACCATTTTATTTTTCATGGGAAATTCTAATATGACTCTGTGTCACCGTGACACGCTTAGTATTTTAGTTAAAATGTTTAATATTTTAGTTAAAGTGATGCTTTTACTATTTGTGATGGATTATACAAAATAGTAAACTCTTCTATCGTAATACTAAACACTTAAATTGAAAGAAAAAGTAAAAAACACATGTACTAATCACGATTAATAAAAATACTAAATATTTAAATTAATGAACTAAATGTTTGAACTAAAAGTACTAAGCTTATCACGGTGACACAGAGTCATGTTAGTAAAATCCTATTTTTCATATATGTGATTACTTATACATTGAAACTATACATAACTTACAGCAAAATATTATAAGTCCGACGTAATGCAAGAGGTAACCATTTTAGAGATGAAAAATATATTCAACAAATAAAAAAGAGATGAACAATAACCAACGTGGCTTTATTCAATCGGTTCGACGCTTATTCCGCTTAAGTAAGGTCTCGGATTCGAGTTCTTGTGAATGCCGAAAATCCACTCTGTAAGAGTTTTACCACTTAATGAGTCGATCCGACTCGATTAGATTAGTTGGGCTCAATTGAAATTTCAGATACCATGATACGAACTTAAGAAAAAAAAAGAGATGAACAATAAAACATCATTCTTTTTCGAGTACATGATTACTTATATATCGGAATCATACATAACTCAAAAGAAAACATAACAAATGCGACGCTTACTCAAGAAATGAACATTCGTGAATCAACCAGATTTGCATCCATTTCTAATTTATTTGTGGGAAAAAAAAAAGATCGAATTTTTTGTTTTTAAATTTTGAATTCATTGTGCAATTTTTGCCGTAATATATTGTTGATGACATTGGCATGGTATGGTGGGTGTTTTGAATGCGTCGGTTAATGGGGTGGGGGGATGAGATATTGTTCGGAACAGTCAATGAACGACGAAAGCCCATAGAAAACTTTTTCCATTTCCATTCATTGATTCGTCCATTCTCATTCGTTCTTGGTCGTCGCAGCGGAGGAGCCCCGGTGCTTCTCCTCCTTCTCCATTGAGATCTCTCTCTCTCTCTCTCCGTCTCGCAGCAGCGCAACGATAGTGGGGCTCCTCTTCCTTCGCGGTTAGCAGATCTGTCACTCTTTGGATCTGACTCTCGCTCTCTCTCTCTCTCTGCGTGAAGATAGAAAGGAGCTGGAGCTGGGCTTGCGATCACGGCGTCTCCGAGGAGCCATCGACTCGCTCGGTGCGCGAGCTTCACCACCGATTTATCTATTCCGGACCCGGCTATGGTGAGTCCGAGCTTCGATTTCGAGCAGCTTGTTGGGCATTCCGCGGCCATGGGTGCCCTAATATTGTGAATTGTCAATGCACGTCGTTACGATGGAAAATGCTCGAAAGGCCGTCCTTTTTTCTTTTGCCTTTTTATTTCTATTACTTCTGATGATTTCTCAGTGTTCTGTTATCTGAATTACGGGGAAGATTGCTAAAGCTTAGCTTTTTCACAGCTCTTTCTTACCCTCCAAACTATGAAAAGATCATAGCTTTAGTGTATCTGGAGTCAACTACTGAATGCTGAGCATCTTGCGGGGATTGCAGAATAACCCGAAATGCAGCTGTTATTTTAGGAGTTTAAGCATTTGTTCCAGCATAATTGACGGTTCCAGCTCTCATGATGGAGTGCCATGGATTTAGCATCCATTAACTTGATCTGACAGCTTAAGTGGTGATGAAATTTTCGTGAATAATTACTTGGTCACTGGACCGGAGACTCTGCAAAATAGCTCGTGCAGTCCTTGATTTCGAATTATGGTGCTTTGCAGGGGGTATAAGATTGCTTGTCTG
Organism: Punica granatum; assembly: GCF_007655135.1. Lineage (NCBI taxonomy): Eukaryota > Viridiplantae > Streptophyta > Magnoliopsida > Myrtales > Lythraceae > Punica > Punica granatum. The sequence goes on from NC_045130.1 coordinate 6,454,908, forward strand.
GCACTAGAGCTTCGACAATTCTGGAGCAGAAGACTTCAAGTTTATCGGGTATTTTCCTTTAGGAGCAGTAGTGGAGAGTTTGGGACAAGATGGCCTTCTGGGATGGGTATGTGAGCGATGAAGCGATGGGCACATTCGCTCCAATAGTGGTCTACTGGGTCTATGCGGGATTCTATCAGCTTCTGCCTCCCATGGATAATTACAGGTTGCATACCAGGAAGGAGGAGGATGAAAAGAATTCCGTGCCTCTTGCGGCAGTAGTAAAGGGTGTTCTGCTTCAACAGCTTGTTCAGGCCACAGTTGCTCAGGGCCTTTTTGTGGTCAGTCAGTGATTGATTTTCCCATATGCTTTTTCATCCATTTATTCTCCAATTATCAGGCCCTCTCGTAGTGTCTAAAGATTTCCTTTATGTCTGATGATTAAATTCTTAAGATCAATATATAGACATGGTGGTTTATCTGATAGTGGAATTGCCTCAATTCCATGTCAGTTTTAGATATTTAAGTAGGTGCTATCGACTATCAGAAGCAAACCAATTACCAATGTTCAGCTCAATAGGAGTTTATAATCATTTGAGGTCTCGCAGTTGTGCAGTTGATGAATATCAAGTAAATATTTAGGTTGACTTCCCCGTGGGGATGCAGTAAGGAAAATAATTTGGAACAAAGTTCTGAGGTTAGCTCATTTCGCTTTGAAAGCAATGCAGGAGCGAAGTGATTCTGATGCTTGAGCTGTTGAATGCCTTGCAAGTACTCAATGTTGATCATTGGCATGGAAAATCAAGATGTAGCTCCTGATGTATTCAACTCAAGCAAATATATATAGTTGATGCATCCACATCTGTTATTGTGCTCTCTCATCTGACTTAAATGAGCATTTGCATTGTGTCCGAAAAAAAAACGAGGGGGGGGGGGGGGGGGGGGGGGGGGTTTGGGATGGAGGGCTCTGCATTTCAGGTTTTTTATGTCATAGATTAACTTTGATTTTTCTGTTTCTGATTACAGTTGACATCAAAAGCCAATACATCCGGGATCAGTACTCAACCCTCTATCCTGGTCCAGATCTTGCAGTTTATTGTTGCCATGTTTGTGATGGACACGTGGCAGTATTTCGTGCACCGATACATGCACCAGAACAAGTTCCTCTACCGCCATATCCACTCTCAGCACCACAGACTTGTTGTGCCATATGCCATAGGGGCCCTCTATAATCACCCTCTTGAGGGACTCCTACTCGATACGTTTGGCGGGGCCATTTCCTTCCTCGTCTCAGGAATGACTGCAAGAACTGCGGTTTATTTCTTCTGCTTCGCTGTGATAAAGACTGTCGATGATCATTGCGGGCTCTGGCTTCCTGGAAATATCTTCCACATTTTGTTTAAGAACAACACAGCATACCATGATATCCACCATCAGCTCCAAGGGCTTAAGTACAATTACTCCCAGCCTTTCTTCTCCATTTGGGACAGAATCTTGGGGACCCACATGCCTTACGACCTCGTGAAGCGGCCCGAAGGAGGGTACGAGGCAAAGCTCATTAAGTCGAAGGATTAGCAGCATTTGAGATGGCACTTCCAGGACTGAATGTAGTTCCTCGCTGTTGATGGATTGCAAAGATTCAAAGTCCCTTTCAGGAGATGATTGAAGCTATCCATTAATCAGTCGTCGATTGATTTTTCATTCTCCCAGGCTATATGTATCTCTTGTAGTTGTTTCTTGTGCTGTTTATTAATTTATGTAACATATTTGTTTCCTAATGCCCGTGCCGGCAATTAGATTTTCAGGTCTGTTGAGTGCTGATCGGGCAATTATTTGTACTAATTTCTGTTGATTGAGTGAGGTGTTACCAGCAATCAAAACAGTGCCATTGATCAAAATTGTAGCCAACCCATGGGCCTGCGGAGTGCAGGCTTCAACCCTTTTTTATGTTTACCTTCCTCGAATGATTTTAAGAGCATCGATACTTCGAGTTAATACTTATCGGTCTGTTGCACTCTCCATTAGCAGATGCGTTGCGACAGCATCATAATATCATAGTGCCCAGAGCAGGGGGGTACTTCAGCATAATCAAACCCGGAAAGTTCTGCATTTCCGATCACATCCTGCCAATCCCGCACCGATCTCACCCAATATTCCACTACTAAAACAACAGATCTGATGGGACAATACACTATATGCATACATGAAGTATTCTCCAAAGATGACTTTGGAGCCAATGAAATTTCGATTTCTTCATAACAATAGAATACATACACATCTGTATAACATATATGCAATTTTTTCACCAATCACAAGAATTGATTTGCAACTCAAAATCTTCAAATTGTTGTGTTGACTTGCTGAGCTTAACTCAATTGCTCCAAGCTAAAGTAAGCTGTACTCTGTGATTTCCACACTTTCGAAATTTTTGCCCACCAACATACATAGATATAATCTTTAATCTTTACGTATCTTCTAATCGAACTACAAATAGGCTTGGCTCGAGAAGCAGCGTATCCCACTAACTGGAACGAGCAGATGTAGCAACTTGCAGACCTCCCTGCACTTGTCTTTTAATTTCACTTCTCATCAGTCTTCTTCATGCATTGGAATAGCAGCAACAGATCGGTTTGGCACATTACGACATGCATGGACCTTGAAATCCACCTCTACAGGGGGAGCAAAAGCGACTCTCTTGGCTATCTCAACAGCTACGGAAATGAGTCTCGCCTCCTTGCTTCTGTTAGGTGATTCCATAGACGTCATAGATGCCCTTTAAGACATAGCTAATCCATCGTCTCTCTCATCTTTTCATTCTTACATTGCTGAGGCTAAAGACTTGTTAACTTCTTCTGCTAGCTGGGATGCTCTGTATTGGCCTGAAACTCGAATTAAATGAGTTCAGTGGAGGATGACTATTCGTTCATCAAGGAGCTAGCAGAGTTTTGATATCCCAAGCAGGGCATCTTATAGATATCATAGAAAAGTAAAACTATTGAAAATCAAACTATTGAAATTGAAAAAAAAAAAAAAAGGTAGTGACGTGCCAGTTTTTCAACTTTATGCAAATGCACAATTTTAAATAATTATTTTAGGAAGAAAATAATTGGAAAAGATAATAGCCAAAGTAATTATTTGATAATCATTACCAGTATGATGATTACCAAAATTAAAACCTATTGATAAAATCGTTGATTTTGTTTCGATGATGTGATGGAAATTAAAAAAATAATCTAAGATTATCGACTTCAAAAATAAAGTTGAGAAAAACTGTTCCTGTTTGATTAGAAAATTATTAGTTTCGATTCAATGATGTCTATAAATATAATTTACAAAATATAAAATCATCAGAGATAAATGAATTAAATTTTTCGAGGTATATGAAAACGCACTATTTCAAATAACTATTATCGGAAAGCAAAAAAATGGAAAAGATAATTATTTAACCTACTTATTCAAGAAAAAAAAATTATTTCCCCTATGATAATTACCACAATTAAAACCACCGGTGAAAAGGCCGTATGAATAGTTAATGCCCTGACCCTAATAGGGTTGGCTCATGATGTATTTATAATCTCAAGATTACATGGTAAGTACATATACACAGTATGTGTATCATCTATCAAAGGTAAGAATCCCCGAAATATATTCTAATACTATACACAATATGTGTATCATCTATCAAAGGTAAGAATCCTCGAAATATATTCTAATAGGCCGATTATGATTCAATTATGTGATGAGAAATAAATAAGTGATCAAGATAATTGTTAATTTGAAAATAAATGCACTTTTATTTAGAAAATTATTAGTTTCGATTCAATGATGTTATAGTTATAAATTACAAAATATAAAATCATAAAAGGTCAATGAATTGCATTGATTGACATATTTATTGGATACTGATAATTTGCGCATACATATTGATATTCAAATTCTTAACATGTTCTTATTTTGTTATTATTAAAAATTTTCAAGAAAAGTATAATTCATTAAAAAGTTTATATTTAGAAAATTATGAATTAAGAGAATTAAACTTATAATATACATGATATGCAAGAAATTTTAATAGGAAAAGTCCTAAAATAATTTTGGTATTACAATATTAAAGTGTATATATATACACACAAAACTAGTATAAAAGATAAATTTTTTATCTGAAATATAGAGAAATCTAATATCAAATTTTTTTAATAAAGTAATTTCTTAAATTCTAATGATTAGATGAATAATCATATATCAAGGAAAATTAAAAATTGTATTGATATTGTAAATCTCATCATGAAAACTAATAAAAAAAATAAGAGTAGATAATCCTACCAACATAATGAATTATTTTTTGTGCTCCTACCAAAACTAAAAATATAAAATAATAATGAGTCCTATGGTATGATATAAATGAATTCTTTCAATAAAGAAAAAAAAAAGATTAAGTATAACCGGTTAGAAAACTTTGCGGGAACGTTAGACCTTCATATATGATAAAAAGATAAAACGGAAAGGAGAACTACATAATAATTAACTAAACAAAGATAATTCAAATACAATAAGAAAATGTAATATTGAAAGTTCTTAGAAATATGTAGATAATTAAAATAGAATACATATATATATAGTCTTACTGTTCCTATTTTATTCATTCTAAGTAGCTACTATATATAGTGCATAAATTTACTGTTGTTAGAAAATACATTAAGTAATCCTTTGGCTTCGCGGGAAACTGTATAAAATTGGTGAGCCACCCGGGAGAGGCCGACGTAAATTAAAGAAATTGATGCATATAATATGGTCAAAGTAGATATATATATATATATGTATGCTGCATTTTTTTTTATGAATAATATCATATGCTACATATGTGTTTCTATATTAAGCCAGACTCCGTGAGTTGCCGCTAGAATGAAAACAAGTTTTCATTAACAAAATAATATGCTAATCATAACACTTAAATTAATGCAATAACTTTTATAGAATATAGACTCAAGTTAATGATAAGAACAATTTAGCTACCAAAAGTTTTAGATTTCTTACAAAAGTATAATAACTCATGTTTGTAAAATGTTAAAAAGTCGACATTTTTTCCCGCTCATCTTAAATTTCAATTTCTAATATTTCTTATTGTAAAGCATGTTCGCAATCATATTAGTATCTATCTATTATAGGTATTTAAATTAAGCTCCTCAGACTTATACAATGAGAAGCCTTTGTTTGATCAATGAGAGCTCGCCACGTAGGCTTTTTTGGCATTGCCATAGCTTCCCAGTGAAATGACTCTTCGCATGAATATCAATAAATGTAAACAATGAATTTAGATTATATTAAATTATTTTTTCTTTCATCCGTCTTCTATACAAGAGAATCGGTCACATATTTTGTGTCTTTTTGTTTCTGCTTCTTTATCTCTTCTCCACCTGTCACTTCTTTCCTGCACGATGAAGGTGGATAGGGAGCATCTGTCATCGAAGCCATTGCCATCCATCTTCAAGGTCCTCGGAAGCCAAACATCCATTATCTCTCTCCCTGTTTTGGTCACTCACTCATTCTTTAAATGAAAGTTATATATATATATATATATGTTATATAAATGTATACATATGTAATATTCTTTCAAAATTCCCGAAGGAACAAGGCCACCATTGAGACACGAGAGCCTCAGCCGGTCACTATGTGCATCGTTACCTGTAAGCTTGTTTCCTCTTCGATTTTTCTGGCTATGAGCACTTTTTCATCAATTTATTGGTCACGACTGTTCGTGGTCTTCGTTCTTTATTTTTTTTCGGCTTTTTGCATGTGAACTGATAAAAGAGAATATATATTGAAAATATCCTTGATTTGATCATATCTCTTATCCAGTTCATGAAGTTTTGTCGATGGCTCTTCTTAGAATTGGTGTAGAGCTATTCTTAAATGTTTGATCCTTTGCTTTAATTAAAATTTTATTTTGCTTCATGCACCAACTTTAAACATGGTGGCTTCCTACTGACTTGAGATCTCAATCGGATGAGGTAGGTTTCGCTGTCAATTTTCCGGGTCCATGATCTTCCTCTTAGAGCATTTGGTCATCGATGATATTTATGAGATCATTGACGATCGTCAACTAAACATGAAGCTGGTTTTGACTCTAAATCTGTTCCTGATTTTCCTGATAGTCAATGACAATCTTCTCTTTGTGTAATTTTGGGATGTATGAACATGAAAGACAAAACGATGGATATGAAGGCATATGATGCTTATTTCTGCATTGAATATAGAAGTTTTCAACAGAGAACCAGCTGGATTGCATAGGAGTTTTCCCAATTAGGAATATAAAAGCTAGAAAACCATTGGACTCGTGGGTGCTATTTACCTCTTGGTCTTATGTCGAGAACAAAGTTACTACATCAAACCCGTTTTCTTTGAGGATGCATTTTTTTATGGCAGGAGCTTAGACAATCTGTGGGAAGTGGAACAAGGACATTTATGATTGTACCCATAATTATTCAACAATAGTTGTGAGTTTACTCCATCGTAAAATTTTACTTTTAAAATTAATTATATGTGATTTTATTTTTGCTTATTTAAATTCATTGTAAAATTGTATATATGTTTAAAAAGATAATAACATAAGGCAAACTGTTAAAGTGATAAAATAGAATTTACTACCTAAAACTAATTGAAATATGATATTAAAAAGATTAGAATATGGTAATCTTGTATTTCAATATTCCTTCTTCGCACTTATTTTTTTTTCGAGTTCTGACTTGAAGTATTCCTCCATCCCTTGCATACTTTTGTATTTGATCATAAAATATTTCATTTCATATTCATCGGTTAATGCTTTCACTTCGTTTCCATACCAGCTATAAGAAATATCTTTTTGCCATTTATCAAAAAACAAATATTATCTGTAAGCCCATAAAAATGTAAAATTAGTTAATAAAAATTTTGTCAATGTAATAAATATAATATCACTCAACAATTACAAGTCATGATCACGTTGAATTTCCAAATATATTTTACATAAATCCAACATAAATATATGAAAAATTGGCCCGCGCAAAAGGACTAGTTATTAGTTCAGCTATATTCATTCTCCCTCAGGTTCACATATGTTGATTAATATATGATCCCAAAAATCTTAATTAATTCTTTTAAAGGCGCAAATATGCCCAACTTTTTTTTCTTTATATTGTTCGTTCACAAGATATAATTTTCATTTTACTATTCTACAAGGGCATTCTACCTACGCAATGCCGTGGGTCGGAAAAAAATTTCATTATTTAATGACAATATTACTTATATCTAAAAATCATAAATTTCACGATTGGGATAGGTTCATCTTTTAGTAGGTCAATCTCACTTGAACCTAAATTAATTAGCAAGATGTTTATCCCTTAGTTGGAAAACAATCTCGTTCAAGTCTAGATTGATTGTACCTAGTTGACTTCCAAATATCAAATGTGCACAAGGAAAAAAATACTTATATACCTAAATATAATATAATTTAAAAACGTTGATTTTTTTTAAAGGGAGCTGGTTTTGTTATTGAAAAGAATCTACGATCGGGAGAAGTTTATCCCTTAGTGGGTGAACGACCTCGCTCAAGTCTAAATTGATCGGACCTAGTGGACTTCCGAATATCAAGTGGGCACCGAAAAAATATTTATAGGCCAAAATTTAATAAAAATATAAAATGTTGAATTAAAAAAAAAAAGGGGGCTGAGGGTGGGAAAACGCAGCCCACTTGGGGGCAGGTCTTGTTATCGAAAAGAATTTATGATCGGGAGAGATTTATCTTTTAGTGGATGAATGACCTCGCTCAAGTCTAAATTGATCAGATCTAGTGAACTTTCGAATATCAAGTTTGCACCCCGATAAAAATATTTATAGGCCTAGATTTAATAAAAATTTAAAAAAATGTTGAAAAAAAGAGGGGGTTTGAGTGGGGTACCCACTCACCCCCTCCTTCATCCTACAACAACAGTTTTAGTGTATTTATACTATGACAATAGGCTCGCACGTTGTCGCTGGTCCAAAAAATTCCATCATATATTAACACAATGGATTTGGAGTGTGAATAGATATTATCATAAGGATAAAGATAGAAAAAAAATTCTTGTAATTCACAAAAGTATGTATATCATTAGTATACTTCTTTACGAAAGATACAGTATAGAGGAAGAAATTTATATTTGTGAATGAAAATTTATACAAAGAAAAAAAATTGTATAGGGTATACATATAACTTTTTAGAAAAAGGTAAAATACGTAGAAAGAATGGAATCGAAATTATGGTGGCAAATTCTTATATCAAGGAAAAAAAATTAAGAAAAGTTTGTACACATTAGGCGAAATATGTGATGTTATATTTACTTGTGAATGGTAGAGGTTGGCTTCATGGGTGATATTATCTCAATATATAGTAATCATAAAGAAAAAGAAGAAAAAACTTACACGTAATAGGAACAAATCTAGATAAAAAGAAAAAATATATTTTTATATAAATAATTGATCCAACCATAATGATCGAATAATTAACGTGACAGGTCAACCGGGTCACACCGCTATCTTACCAAGCCAGATCTAAAAATAGTGGACAAAAGAAGGCAATTAAAACAAAAGGAGATGCATTAGAGATGAAAAAATGTCCCATCTGCGACCTAAATTTTTGGAAGAATGTTGGTTATTGTATATATAGTACTTCTAATACAATATTTCTTATAGTTTTTCTAATAAAGGTTAAAGGATTCTTTTTTTGGAAATAATTGATATGGCTATAATGATCGAATCATTTGATCTAATGGGTTGACTGCATTCCCTAATACCTTATTGGGATCAGATTTTAAAACATAGAAAAAACAAGGGGATAAAACAAAAAAGGAAAAAAATTAAAAAAACAAGTGGGGAAAATTTCTTATAGATTTTTCGATTGTAAAAGAGGTTCATAGGTTTAGTACGAGTATAGAAAGTTAAAACGAAATAAAGGGGCTCATAAGTTTTACCGATGAGAATTGAATCCGTCACTTCTTGATTTCAAGTCGGGATTTTGTGCCATTGCACTAAGAACCCCTCCTAGCAAAGTGCATATTTAAATTGGTGAGGTTTTCCCCCAAAAAGAAATGATATATATATATAAATATATATGAAAAATTGGAACAAATGAGCTTTTCTTTAAAAAAAAAGAATAAAGGAAAACAAATGTAGCTTGACAAGTGTCTATAAGCAACAGTTTGTGTATAAAAATAAAGATATAATTTTGTTTATGTTTTACATTGTTGTTATGTAATTAATCTAATGCCATGTACTTTTAATAAATGATGTATAGTTTACTTACTGCTCTTCGATTGTACTCACATGATTTTAATAATTTATACTATAATTTTAGTCATATTAAGATAAATCATAAGCTAAGACTTTTAATATTGTAAACAATCGCTAGCTTGAACATATTGAATCTATGAGGTACTGCTTATATTTACGGTGCTACAAAAAGAAATGTGGAGTGATAGTGTGGAAGCGCCTTGTCGAGAATCATTCATGGAGAAGGGAAGACTAAATTTTCAAATGGAACTTAAGTGATTTTGGAAGCTCCTAATGAAACTGTTGGATGAAATTTTGAAAGATTTTTCGAATATTTATAGTTCTTTGAAAAAAATGGTTGATATGAACATTTTCAAATAGAAAGAAAGAGGTTTTGATTTAAAAGGCAAAAAGAAGATGATAGCGAGGGTCGAACTTCGAAGCAAAAGCTAAAATGTATGATCTCCGCCACTACACTAATATCGCTCAATTCTTTTCTTCACACGGATGACTTACACACACACACACACAATATAATAATTGTGAACATGATGCCTGACCTCCTCGATTTGCGGAGGGAATATTTTACTATATCCCAACGTTTACTTTTATACATACACATACACATCAATAATAATTTACGAGGAAAACTCCTGAACCTAATATAATAAAATAAAATTATAATAGTTATTAAAGTGATTTGGGTAATCATACTGAGTATTGCACCTGCAATTTCTTAATTGTCAGATGAAAACATGCGTCATTACGTTGCATATCTTTGTTCATCAACAACAATTTTTATTGACTTTATTAGAATTTTTTTTTTCTACCAAACTTTATTAAAACTATAATTTTATTTATGTATACTACATTATATATAGCCAAATGCGGCTTCGCCTAAAATTGGATTAATTTGGTGAGATGGCTGCATATGAGAAAGTAGACCTGAATATACTTAAGTGAAATTGAATAAAGACACAAAAATAAATGAATAACGAAATTGGTGTATATAATATGGTCAAAGTGGATATAAATATATATAATATACTTATTACATATATATTATATGATATATGTCCTGTCCCAACGTTAAATTCTATATATATCAATACATATCAATAACAATTCCTCTTAATTCTTTACACAACCAATCAATTTTATCATTTATCCAAAAAAAAAAACAATTCCTCTTAACTTTCTTAGAATTTTTTTTGCCAAATTTTATTAATATATTTCAATCCCAACGTTAATTTATATATCATTACGCATCAAATGCAATTCCCATCGTGACTTTATTAGAATAAGAATATTTTTTTACTAAACCTTATTAAAATATTTCACTGTAATTATATTTATGTATATACTGCATTATATATAGTCAATTGTGGCTATTCGCAAGAAACTGTATTAATTTGGCGAGATGGCTGCATGTGAGAGACCGACGTAAAGATACTCGGTGAAACTGAATAAAGGCACAAAAATAAATGAATAAAGAAATTGGTGTATATAATATGGTCAAAATATGTATATATATATATATATATGATATATATCCCAAAGCTAATTTCTCTATCAATACACATCAATGACCATTTCCGTTGACTTTATTAGAATATCTTTTTTTGGCCAAACTTTATTAAAATATTTCACTATAATTATAATTATGTATACTACATTATATGTAGCCAAACGACATATGATTAAACAAAGAAGTTGGTGTATGTCTAATTAAACTGTGCAAACAACCTCGCGCACGTAGTCCTTGATATTTCACATTATCTGAGATTGCTTGTCGGGTGTTTTCCTTGAAGAGGAGTAGCGGCGAGATTCTTATCAGATGCATTTTGTTTAGCTACTGTAAGTCTAGTCGTATGCCATGCCTCATATGGGAGTTCCAATACGAATAACTACCAACAATCCAAATAATCAATACAATGTAAATGCAGAATGTATAAATACTATGATTCTTTTACAATCTTTATGCAGGAAATTTTGCATCTCAATAGCAATCTACATAAATCGACTGTTTCCGAGAAAGCAAGTCTACAACAAACCATGTAGCATCTCTCTTGACCGCCAGAATTTGCATATCTAAATAACACCTTAGAACGAGGGGGGTCATGACACATAAAAATCACATACAAGCATGCCCATCAACTATCAGGAAGTCTCATTGGTGCAACCTCTGCTGGTGGTCGCAATATACAGACCATCTCTTTCGTTTTACCGAAGTAGACCTGCATTCAAGGGCAAACACAGTTCAGGAAAATGAGGGAAATTATCCTAAAATATAGTAATACAAGGTTAAAAAGTTCATGAGACGTTCAGCCAAAATAGAAAGTTCATGAGACAGATATATAACAAATAATAGTCTCTTAGGGTGGAAAATGGGGGGATGAAGGTGTTCTGTTCGTACCTGATCCAATGAATTTCTCAGCTTACTCTCCATTTCTTCTATCATCCTTCCCATGTTACAGAGATGCCCGTCAGCAACTGAGAGGTCCATGTTCATCTGCAGGGGAAAAGGGCCATTTTTCATTGGGACTTGGGAGTACTGAAGATTTTACCAGCAAGAATTTCAAAAGAAAACCCATGTCTTCTCTCATCTTTCATCAATACCCTGTCTAGTTTCAATCACAGCTAAGCTCAGCTTTGTATTATCTCTACCATGTCTTCTCGTTGATTATCAGTCCGAACTAATCCATAAAAATATTGGTTTCCAAGTTAAGGCCCCCAAAAGCAAAGGTAAACAATTCTTTTTTTTCTGAAGCCTAGATATGAAGCGAAACATCAGTCCCCCCATTATACACAGACCAAATATAATTATATCTGCGGATACCTGTCTTCTAATTGATCCAGACAAACTAAATGTGCCTGATGACTCATTATCTGTAGTGAGAGAGAGCATGACAGTGCTGGTTAAGCAGTAATGAGCTGTTCCATCCTCATCTGGTCCCACCTAGATGGAAAACTAAATCTGTTCCATCAATGTGATCACAACAGAGGAAACAAGAAGGAAAAGCAGGAAATAAGAAGCAATTGCAAGCAATACAAAGAAATTACATCTGCTCCTTAATAATGGACTATGTACCTCAATCACATGAATAGCATCCCATGCCCCCTCCTCAAGATAACCTCTCCTACCTTGCCCTGTTTTTGAGCCATCTGAATTGACCGAAATTAAGAAAATCAGTATAGGGTACTGTTGTTCATAGCCCACAACTCTATACAAAAGAAAAATTTACCTTTCTTTATCAAAAAGCAAGCTACAAAGCCTTCATTATCATCTTCCCACATGTAGACCGAAGAAATGCCACCTTCATAGTACCTGCCACTTACTTGGTTAATTAAATGGAAACTCCGTACTAGAGGTTCAAACAGTATTATAATTAAAAGTGATGAATGCCTTAGAAGGTTCTCTAACTGTAGTTTTCTCGAAATAGTAAGCCACATATTATCATTAAAAAAAGGGGGGGGAAAAGCCACGTATAGGATAGTGCCGCAAGCCTATAAACTTAACATATTTTTCCCTAATAAAGAAAACAGACGACTGAGAAATCAAGAACGAGGTAAGTAAAGGACCTCACTGGTCACGATATATTGCAAAGGTTTCATTCGCCTCTATCTCAAGTTTCCTCAACTCTGGAGATGGCTGAGTCCCATCCTCCAGTGGTGGATGGTATTTACTCGACCAAGGTGATCTGCATAATAGTGATTAGAAGATTAAAACACCAATTAGAAATATAGCTTGTGTATTGAAGCAGAGAAGCAATAATCATTGCTTTGGCAGTAGCAATCAATGGATTGGACCACTGCACCCGAATTCAGCAAGAAAAGAATATGGAAGCAGACCTGTAAGAGTCAGCATCTCTATTGTATTCACACAGAATAAACTCCTTCCCACATTCTACGTCGCATAAAACCTGCAATTTCAGCATAAACTTTCAACCAAGATAATCAAGTACACAAATTACAGCTCTAAAATTTTAATATTGTATGACTTTTAAAGAAACCTCCTGAATCAGTCTTACAAATGGCCCATCATATTAGGCTGTGGAAGTTCCTTTTGCAATATTGAGACCTCCAAAGATCCAAAACTAATATAACAACAGAATCATCCAATATTGAAGCAAAAGCATGCATTTTCTTAAGAAAATACTATGTTAAAAGGAAATTTTTGTAATCTCTTCCAAGTTCACAATCTGTTCGCAATTTCAGCACTATCTTGATTATAAAGTCACATCGTTTAGTTCAACTTTTTTATGACAGAAGATGAATTGGCTGCAAAAGTAACAATCATCCAAGAGCAAGAGCTTATAATCAATCAAATGAATTGAAGCAGATAGAAAAAAAAAAAAAGAGACAACAAATAAGGTCAGTTTCTCAATTAAGCGTTCAAGGCATCCTGACAAGCAAGCTACGGTACAGAAATTACCATACGCATAACGAAATCACTGAATTGGAGAGGCTAAATCCGCTATATGTGCCAAAGCGATGTAGCTTGAACGGATCAATTGACAAATTCTCTCGAAAAACCAAGCTATTGATAGAGAGAGAAAGGAGGAGACAGACCTGGAGAGGCTGATCGACTTGGGCGAGGAGATCGGAGGAATGGTGGGGTAGGAGGCTGAGGAGAGCCGAGAGGGCCGTCTCCGTGTGCTTCGGCGGCATCCGCCTCATCAACCCCATGGCCGCTTCCATTGTCCAAATTCACTTGTGTTCCTCGACTGTTGATTCTCCTCCTCCTTCGCTTCTGATGTTCGTCTGACCTGAGCTGCGACAGTATTCCGATCAGAGCTTCACCGTCGAGAAGATTGAAGTCCGGAGATCACTGCTCCATCGTCATCTCTCCATCGGCCAAGTTCTCCTCTCCGCTCTGCGCTATCTCCTTCGCAGTTATTGCTCTCTCCCTCATTTCAGTTTTGAAAAAGTTATAATTAGGTGGAAAGTTTCATTTTACTCCCTGATATCTTTAATCGTCCTAATTAGTCCCAAAATTTCATGAATATATCTCACATAAGTCCCAAACAAGCAATAATTGAATGTTCTTCTCCTCTCCTTGCCTCCCGTCGAATAATTTATAATATCCGGCCGAGGCGTGTAAACGACCCGATCCGAGGATTCGTATACTTAACCTCGACTCGCCTTAAAATAGATCCAATACGAAACTTTCATGTCATTTAAAACTTGTGTCACAAGTTAAGAATAATTTATGTTCTTTAAGGTGAGAATTGAGGTGAAAGAAATTGAAATTTTGAAGTTTTCAATAGAATTACGAAAGAAGAAATTAATGCATGGAAATTGGCAGATAAAATCACGGTATTTCGGGCTTCCAATGGAATGAATGGACCATGTCCATACAATAATCTCAGTGTGCTCTTTGCAGTGAGTAGAGTCGAAGGCACTGCACACACCAATAATAATAGCCAGAAAAAGGTTTGGACATCACTTTTGCTAGATTGTCAATAACCAGTGGGGCCGGACCACCAGAAATCAAAACCGCGCCATTGAACAAATCATGGCAACCCATGTGCATCTTCACCTTCCTCGAATATCAATCATATACATCGGGTTAATACCGGTGGCTGACTGTTGCACTCTCCATAATCAAACCTGGGAAGTTCACCATTTTCAATTGCGTCCCATCAACTCCGCGGCGATCCCACCCAAAACTACTGCACTAGAACAACAGGTCATGATGGAACAGATGATTATCTCTTATTTTCCAGAGAATGATATAACTTCACCAACACAGTGGCCTCAATTCAATGAAAGATTATATACATATAGTAGTTACAACAACATTTCTAAAATCCCTGTTTAGATACTCGGACTATCTAATATGTGATAGAGCCTCAGAGTTCCTGTCTCGGGTTCAATTTAGCGCGCCGTTCTTCATAAGATGCTGAGACAAATTCATATCAATCAATAAGAAACAGGTCTTGCATGATAACCCGGGTTAAAAGTAAAGACGACTGTCATCAGAGAAGCTCAAACAATCCTGTAATTCTAGGAATAGAAAGAGTTAAAACCAATATATCAGCCATCCTAGAAAGATGTTAATCTACGACTCCCATGCTAAAATGTTTACCAGGCAATATGAAATGACTTACGCTCTGTAGGGCGTGAGATGAGAGGAACATGTGAAGCAACCTTTTTACTGGTTCCACTGCTCAATGAAGTCCGATCTGAAAAAACTGAAACCTAGTTTCAGCAAATATTGCATAACCCAGCAAAAAAAGCAAATATTGCATAAAAAAGACCCCAGAAGTCATGAAATGGGGTTAAGTGGAGTAGTTTCTTTGCCTACCATGTTCAGGAAGCAAATTAAGTAGAGCCTCATGGTACATTGCTGCTTGGAGTTCATAGGCTCGACATTCATTCTCTAAGTGTATACGCAATGCTTGAAAAGCATCTATTTATACATCACAAGAATTTCACAAGTAACAGAGATTAGATGCTTTAATTATTACATCTGCTATCTAATTATTACAAGGATGTCTGCAGTTTAGTTGGTGTGAGTACCTGAAGAACAGGTAAATGTGAGGCCTTCGAATTGACAAGATTGCAGAACTAAAGGAATCTCTGAGGCCATGGCATACTGTGGTTTTCTCTGTGTTCTGTCAGTGTCGAGTAAGAATTCTAATATCTGCACGTTGAAGCACAGAATCTTACTTCATTATAAATCGAACTTTTACAGAAAAATGCCATTAAAAAAAAAATTAACAGACCTGTGGGGATTCAAGGCCTTGACCAACCATAAAGAGCACAGCAACCATGCAGCGGACTTGGTGCCACAGGAACGCACTACCAGTAACTTTAATTACCCAGAGCTGATTTCCATCGAAGCTGCAGAACAGGAAGTTATGCAGATAAAAAAGAAGAACATTGTAAGGCTTGAAGAGAGAAAAAACAGAGCTTAATATATGGACATCTAGAGGTCATTTGTATCAATTACTCGAAAATAAGAAGATCCATAGAGAACATAATAATCAATATCAATGGAATTTCTAGTCCTCAGAGATGAGAATCATAAGACATGAGATTACAATTTTCATGCGACGAAGTAAGATGCATTGCAGGCACTAGACATCAAATAAAAATTCTCTCAGCTCCTTTTTCCCCATTTTCTACTAAAAGAGTTCTGCAGCAGATACGGGCCAACCTCTTATTGCAAGGTATAAGCTCAAACGATGAAATATGACGCCTGTAATGGTGAACATTTGCTGCATCCATCTTGCAAAAGTTTCTGAAGTCATGCTCCCCAATAAATTTCTTTCCTGCATGCTCCATTGCCTATGACAGCATAAAAACCAGGAAAATCAAGAGGAATCATTTGCATATTGAGTTTCACACAAATCTAACATTAAAACTCAAAAGCCACAGCAATTACTCCAGCAAAAGTAATAGAATATTACCGAGATATTCAGATCATCCCTCCAAAAGAAATATTTGTACTCCCTGCTCAAGCAGCTAAACCTGCAAATTTGCCAAGAAAATGCTGGTAAAGCCACAATTCAGCGACCATAGAGCATCCGTTTCTACTAGTGGAAGCTTGTCTTCCATTCGATAACTCAAAGAAGAAATTGTTTGTTTGAGAAGGAAAACAACCTGGCACTGAAACCAACTGGAACAGGACACCAGCCCGTCACTCGAATATCTTTTGGTAAGGCTCGATTTAATACTCTCACATAATCAATTTCACCTAAAATCAATGAGATGGATAAAGAATGCATTGAAGATGACACTTGATATATACTAAACTCCAGAAAATTTGCAACTTCCATAAACTAAATTTTAACCTCTACATGCAAGAAAATGACAATACTAGCGGCCGTTCTAAATCACTCCCATGAATTTACATGTTATTT
The DNA here is from genome assembly GCF_007655135.1 of Punica granatum. NCBI lineage: Eukaryota > Viridiplantae > Streptophyta > Magnoliopsida > Myrtales > Lythraceae > Punica > Punica granatum. Next base: position 6,472,037 of record NC_045130.1, read on the forward strand.
AAAATGGGAAGGAGATTATCACCTCAAAAGCTTAAGGCACTAGCTAGTTGCACAACTTATCTTGATTGCACCATCTACTACAAGCACTAATTTTAAAAATTAATACTCTTTTACATTAAGCTCCATAACACTTTTGTACAATTTTTGAATGTACTAAGAAGAATTTACCTATTAGCAGACAGGGTCACGCACCAGAGAACAATAAGAACAAAGAAATGCAAGTTCAATTTTCTACAGAGTATATATCTCAAGATCAGATGTCTCACCATCTTGCCGCTGGCCAAACTCACAGGGCATATTATCATTTTCATTTGTTTCCTTCAGGTTTGATCTCAGAAACAAGGCAATCACCTAATAAGTAAATAAGTTAAATCACTCTCTCCATGTCTACTAAAAACAACAAACAGCAGGCAATTTTATCAGGATACAAAGAAATGGATCTTCTTTGACCAACTTACTTGCCCAACTGCAGAAACTCCTTTGTCTGTTCTGCCACATCTTGAGTACTGTGACTTCTTCCTGTCACCAACTAGAAGTCTCGTTTTTTCAAGAGCTTTAAAAAGCTCTGACTGCAGGAAAACCATAAACAAATCACGCTTGCCATCTGGAGCTGCAATCAACAGCTCATAATATTAAAATATCCAGGCCATTAGCAATGTCGAACCTATCAAGCAGCATACCGCCGGGGTGGGGTGGGGGGGTGGTGTTGTTGGGAAAATCACATTTCTTCATGTGATATATCAGTGTAGTTGTCACATTTGATAATATAAGACTTACAAGTATAAGCTGAGAGAAGAATAAGAAAGAAATCAGGAGCAAAAACCTCAACAGTTGGATCCAATTGTGCCTCAGAAGCAAACCCATAAAACCTGAGATTGGAAGATAAAAAAAAAAATCAGAAAATCAACAAAATAACTTAAATGTCTTACGATGATCGCGCCAGTTATAAAAAGTAAAGGGGAAATAAAGGATGGCAATAGATCAGTAACCAAGGCAACGAATATCTCCACCGACAGGGAGCAAAACAAATTCAGATTACTGAGACTAGACAGGAAATGTATCTGCCTCAGATATGTGGAATATTATCCTTCAGATTTTATCAATTTCATATCCACCAGTCCAGAACTCTATTTTGTCAATGAAAAACTGCATCAAATTTTTTAAAATTTCTTTTTTCTTCTTCAGGATCAGTTTCCAATCCAAAACAAAGCTCAAAGAAGCAGAGGAAACTATTCCTGGTCGAGTACACAAGTGCACGCGCAAGGGAAACATCCATGAGTTACTCGGCAGAAACAGTGCATACCTCTGCCCAAAATACAAGACTCGCAAAGCAACATATCTTTTGGGAAGGTGTTCGATGGTCCCTGCAATATATTCTGAAGTCAAGTGGGTCAAAGTTTGATTGGGACATTACTCAACATACTACCAAATCAAAATTTCACTCTGAAGAATGGAGTTAGCTGAACATTTAGACAAGCACGTGACAGATTATATCATGCAGTGATATCTTGGAAGTGCAAAAATGGTTGGCATAAACTCCATGAAATTTGAAAAGAGTGAAAAACTGTCAGCTCCTGGACCAATTACCTCAAAGGAACTGATCAGGAAGACGCAAATTTCATGCTTGTCTATGTCATATGGGCATTTCATGGAGCAATGAGTAATCATTTTAATGATTGTAATGATCAAGGACTCTAGTCGAGATGACATGCTCAAATGAGCTGCAATCAATTCAGAGATATGGAATGCACAAAGTTGCCCTCACCTTTCTTCTTCTTGGTCTTATTACTCTTCCTGATCTGTGCTCCATTCTCATAGACCGAATTCCCCCCATTGGCAACAGAATTCGAATTGCTTCTCGTCTGCACCAAAGAGAAAACCAACACTAAAAACTAATGCTTATGTTATATCCGCAAAACTATAACGCCGATCTATGTCCAGAAACAACAGAAACTTTGTCAGGTACTCTCCACATTCGGTTCCAATCCTCTGAAGACATAATCAGAACATATCATACCAACAAACAAATTTGTACCATAACAACAAACAGAAAATTGGGCTTCTTAACACCATAATCTTTATTTCAAACATCAAGACAAGCATACCAAGAGCAATGGCAGCAAACCTTTTCACAGCAACATTCTGAGAGTCGAGTTGAGAGCTTAGCGTTCTCCTCTTCCAGTTCCTGAAAAGGGTAACGCAATAAACACTGATGGAAAGTTCCTCAATCCTCACGAAACCAGCGCTAGAAGACTTGCAGACTTCTCCTACTGCTCGGAACAATCAGAAGACGCAGAGACGGCTCTTTTCCCGACGTTCGCGTTAGCGACTGCTCACTGAGAGAGAGAGAGAGAGAGAGAGAGAGAGAGAGGGGCGGACCTTGACTCTGTTGTGGAGAGAGACGATCTCCGACTGCAGGCTTCTTATCAAATCGGAACCGATCGAAGCTGACATTCTTTGAAGCTCTACTCTGCTTCTCCGGTGACGGACCTACCTCTGCTTGCTGCTGCGGACGGCAGGAGGGAAATGGAAGCTGATGGCGGCCATGAGCGTCTCTCCGCTCAGCTCGGCTCAGCTCAGCCACCGGCGAGAGACTCGGCTACCTTGCTACAAACTGGGCCTAGCCGAGTTGGGCTGGGCCGGATGATCCTGCTTAACAGCCCGGCCCATGATTGGTTCGGTTATGCTTCTTCCGTGGCCTCGGTTTCCGGGGTCAAAGGGGGAAAGAAACCCGTCCACGTTGCACCCTCAGAGTAACTAACTAAACGGCTATTCCGCAACTGCCTTTTAAAACACTCCCCCAACAAATGCTCTCTCCCCCAAAAGAAAAAAAACAGACCTTCTTTGATTTTTCTCTCTTTACTCGCAAACTTGATCGGATCACTCGTAGAAATTAGGTCGTTTTTCTTGTAATTTCTCCTCCGGTGAAGGGTATTCTTTCTTCGATAGCTTGCCCGGTTTCCCACGAGAGGCCGGGTTCAAATCCTACTCAGGTACAGCCAGTTTTCTCCTTATGCGATGGCATGGAAGTGCCAGAAATGTATGTTGTTTTACGTTAGGGAGCCTTTATTCCGAAGCATTTACGGGTTATGAGAATGACGGATTTCTTTACTCATTTTTTGTCGATGTAATTTAGCTTTGGTTGGACCTGCCCATAGGAGATACATATGCAACTTTTCTATCTCGATCTTATTCTTCCTTTTTTATATACATAAAAGAAATAGAATGAATCAAGTTAATGTTATTTTTGATGATATTGATGTTTCTGTTTTGCAAATGATTTTGTTTCTTCCCAGCTTTCCTCTGCTGAGCAAGTTTTCTTCTTCCAAACAAAAGACTGGTGTGGGATTTCCTTACGAACATAGGGGTGAAAACGAATCCGACCAAAGTCCGAGTCACTTAAAAGGGCAAGTTTGGGGCCAAGTGTGGGGGCCTGGAGTCTGCTTCACTTTCACTTGTGATACCTTCTCATTGAGTGGTAAGAATTCCTACAAGATTGTTAACATTCTTGCTCTTATAATGACTTCATTGAGATCGTGACTTTGTTGCTCGGAAGCAGGAAGTCCATATCGGCATCAGTGTTTACGAAAATGGAGTCGAGTGATGGTTCAAACGAGAACACACAACCGATTCAATTGCCTTTGCAGAGTGCAGATCCTTTCTCTATTACCCCGCTGAAGATCTCCTTGTCTCGGAAATCTCCCAAGTCTCCAATATCTCCCAAGTCTCCGAGATCTCCCAGGTCCTCAAAGTCTCCAATGTCCCCGGAGTCCCCTAGAGTCCAAGGGAAACATAAAGGGAGTCCTCTTAAGAATGACCGCCGTTCACATTCTCCAAGGGATGGCCGCCCTAAGAAAGGTAAGTTCAATTTCTGAGATGTTCTGTTTACTTTTCCCTTCTTATACTTGAAATCTTGAATAGAATTTTAAGTCCTCATTAGAGATTTTAAGATTGCAGGAGGGGCAGGAGGGAAAGGAACTTGGGGTGGGTTACTCGACGTAGATGACAATTCCACGTTGGACCCTGATGACCCGAACTATGACAGCAGCAAGGAACTTAATGAGGATTCCAATATAAAACAAGACTCATTTGATTTCGCGTTGTACAAGAAAAAGGCCACAACACTGATCCAGGAATACTTCAGTACCGGTGATGTTTCTTCAGCAGCAGATGAGCTTAGAGAGCTCGCAATGCCGAACTACAGCTACTACTTCGTTAAGAAACTTGTCTCCATGGCCATGGACCGCCCCGATAATGAGAAGGAGATGGCCGCTGTTCTCTTGTCCGCCCTTTATTCTGATATAATTGAACCCCAGCAACTCTATAAAGGTTTCCGGAAGTTACTGGAATCAGCAGATGATTTGATCGTTGACACACCCGACACGGTTGATGTCCTGTCTCTCTTTGTGGCTCGGGCTGTGGTTGATGATATTCTCCCTCCCTCGTTTCTCACAAAACAGATGGCATACCTGCCAAAGGATTCGAAGGGTTTCGAGGTGCTGAAGAAGGCTGAGAAGGGTTACTTGGGGACCCCGCACCATGCTGAGGTTATCGAGCGGCGGTGGGCAAGCAAAAACAAGTCTGTCGAGAATGTGAAGGACAAGATCAACAATTTGCTCGAGGAATATATAACTAGTGGTGACAGGGCAGAGGCCTTTAGGTGCATGAAGGACTTGAAGGTCCCCTTCTTCCACCATGAGATTGTTAAGCGGGTCCTCGTGATGGCAATCGAGAAACTGCAGACCGAAGACCTGCTGTTCGATCTGCTAAAGGAGGTCTATGAAGAAGGTCTGATTAACGCGAGTCAGGTATCGAAGGGGTTTGAACGAATGATAGATAGTATTGAAGATTTAACTCTCGACGTGCCGAATGCACGTGGGAAACTGCAGCATTTGATTGCAAAGGCGGCATCAGAAGGCTGGCTATGTGCTTCATCCTTAAAATCACTCTCGGTGGGGCCGAAGAGTCAATCTCTTGATGAGAGTGTAGCAAGGGCTTTCAAGGCCAAGGCTCATTCGATAATACAGGAGTACTTCTTGTCCGGGGATATCTCTGAGGTAATAAGCTGCCTGGAGACGGATAAGTCGACCTACTCGAGCCAGCTTAATGCGATCTTCATCAAGAAGTTGATAACTCTGGCAATGGACCGGAAGAATCGGGAGAAGGAGATGGCTTCGGTTCTCCTGTCGTCTCTGTGCTTTCCTGCTGAGGATATAGTAAGCGGGTTCTCGATGCTGATAGAGGCTGCCGAGGACACAGCCCTGGACAACCCCGTTGTCGTGGAGGACCTGGCCCTGTTCTTGGCACGGGCTGTGGTCGATGAGGCTCTGGCCCCACAACACCTGGATGAAGTTGAGACTCGGTTCATGGGATCCGACCCTATCGGGACCAAGGTGCTCCAGATGGCTAGGTCCCTCCTCAAAGCCAGGCTATCAGGTGAGAGAATTCTAAGGTGCTGGGGTGGGTGGGGCAACAACAGCCCAAGGTGGGCAGTCGAGGACGTGAAGGACAAGATCACCAGGCTGCTGGAGGAGTATGAGTCGGGAGGTGGGGCCAGGGAGGCCCGTCGGTGCATAAAGGAACTCGGAATGCCCTTCTTCCACCACGAAGTCGTGAAGAAGGCCCTCATCATTGTGATTGAGAAGCGGAGTGAGAGGATGTGGGTGCTGCTGCGGGAGTGCTTGGAGTCCTGCCTCATAACCCCGAACCAGATGATCAAAGGGTTTGGGAGGGTCGGGGAGTGTATCGATGATTTGGCACTAGACGTGCCTGATGCCGAGAAGCAGTTCTTAAACTGCATCGAGAGGGCAAAGGCTGCAGGTTGGCTGGACAGTTCCTTTAGCTATAGGAAATCAGCAGGGATGAATGATGCTTCAGAAGATGCCACTCAAACATAGATTAGTTCAAGGTACCATTCTCCTCAAGCCTCAACAGACTAAACATTTGCACATTTCAGATCATTTGATCAGAACATGTCGGATCTCTCTACGTGATTTATAAAGTCGCAAGGAATTGCAGATCATCATTTTCTGCCACCATGGTTCATCTTTCTTGCTTATCCTTGCAGCTCATCATACTCCACATGAAGAGAAAACCAGAAGTTCATACGGCAGAATGCAGAGATCGACGTAACGAATACTTCTAATCCGGTGGTGTCCGAGTTTTTTTCTCTAAGTTGTATGTTTTGTACGGTATATTAGGTGCACCCCAGAATATTTGGCGGTGAAGACCTGTGAAGAATACAGAGTATACACTGTTCTTTTTTTTTTATATTTATGTTCTTACTTCTCTTCTCAATGCAAGACTTGAAGCAATATAATGTAGAAAGATTTTAGACCTTCCTGTATCGGATTGAATGAAATTTGCCTATTTGTTTGTCCAATATATACATATTTAAGCCCATGTTGAGCTTTTCTCGCACTAATTTAACTTTTTCATGCGCGCGCGCGTGTATATACATATATATATATATGATACGCAAGATAAATGCAATGCGATGGCAGCAAGATTGACTTCTAGAGTGATTGATGGTATGGTGAATGATTTCTGCGAATTCAATTCCCTCCTAGATTTCAAATTTATTTGAAAAGGGAGGCCAAAATTGGTCATACATTTTGTTTCTCAAATGGAGTATGGATCTATCTTTCTATGAGGGATTTCGAGGGCTTCGAGTTTCAATAAGTCTCTTCCTTCTTCTCCAAGAGACGCAAGGGACCGGATGATAAACAAGGGAAGTTGATGAAAAGTGGCAAATTTTTTATTAAATTATTTTATGACAAGCCAGTTGACTCTCAGACATCTTGTGAAAATTATTTGGAGGAGTATCTCTGGGTGCTTTTTGGGCTTGTTGGCATGTTAATGAAGGATTTTTACTTTAGAATTCAGATAACTTGAGAAAAAAAAGTTTTTATACCGTGAATTGATGTTGCATGTGTAAACTTCATGAAAATCTATTGATCGTCTCTTATTTCGTTGCAACTTTTTCTCTATCCTTTGGAGTAATATTGAAGGCAGCTGGTGTAAGTGTTCGCCTTCCGAATTCTTTCAAGGATAAAGTGTAATGATTGGATTGAATTGAGTGGAATTTTAATTGGTTTGTAATGATTATTTTGTTGAATTATAGGAAAAAATATTAAAAAGTAATGAAAGTTGCAATAAAGTAATGATCAAGTAATAATTGTGTTGTTGAATAATAATAAAAAATATATAAAAAAGTAATGAATAGTTTATTTAAAGTAATGATTAAATAATAATTGTATTGTTAAATTGAAAATAAGTAGAATTAAGCTGAATTGAATTGAGTTAAAAAAAATTCAAAATCCAAACACATCAGCATAGTCACAATAAACTGTGAAGCGTCATCCCTTTCTTCATTATCTGGACAATCCGATCGTAGAGGAACCAAAGGACTTTCGAGGATTTTGAGAATTCAGTCTCTTCCATGCTTTCAGGCTTTTATTTTAGGCCGATCATAATGGGCTTTTGCTATTCGCAGAGTTTTTCTTTCATCTTATTTGTGTCCTTTTTTTGCTGAATAAATCTTATTTGTGTCCTACTGTCCTCACTTAGGACCCTTTTCTTTTCTTTTCTTTGTTTCTTTCCGTTCATTTAGGACCCTTTTCTTTTTTTCTTTTCTTTTTGTTTCTTTCATATCTAAAGGTACGCGACCTGATACTCTTCCATCCAAAGCAATGGAACGTTCCGCTACTCACAAATCTCTTTGAGCAAGAAATAGTGCTGAACATACTCAAGATCCATCTGTCCCGAGACGACCTCGAAGATTCAGCAAAATGGATCCCAAATATATCATGGAAGCATTCCGTGAAATCCTTCTACCTCATGGATCAACAAAATATATTCCAAGATCATAGTGAAATAATATAGAAGGCCATTTGGAATCTAAAAATTCATGAACGTCTTAAACTCCACCTTTGGAAAATAGGAAGTGAAAACCCCCCCTGGTTTAATGGAGAAGATGCCTATGTCCCATTTGCCAAACCTGCTCCGATAAGATATATCATATCTACGGAGATTGCATCTTCTATCGTGTTGCATGGAAGTAATCACCATGGGATTTGCAATCTAGCATTATCCCAAACACTAGTGCAAATGATCTTATTAACTTTGTCGCTTGCCCTCCATCTACTCTTCCATCTAACATTCCTGATAAGACCATATTTTCTCTATATGCAGCTATCACTCTTTACTGCTCGTGTAACTTACGAAATGATGTTTTGCATACAGGAAAACTAGCAAGCCTACACGAAACCTCAAAAAGGATCAAAAGGTCTTACATGGAGCACAATCGAAGTGGACGCATAGCGAAACAACAAGAAGGAGACCCACACGTGCACCAATTGCAACTCTCTGCATCACAAAATACCTATAGGGCTGGAATGAAATATCATAACTACAGATGCAGCCTGAAACAACAGCAGAACATGCCTCTCCGGAATATTACAACATCCGAACAGCCCACCAACACTATCATGGTTCCAAGTCTCAAACGAAGAAAAGCCACTCCAAGCAGAAGCCATAGTAGCCCTCCTTGCACCAACCATTGCAGCAGAAAGATGATCGACAAAGATTTGGTTACGAAATGATATCCCTCTACTAGTTGACGCCATTTTGCTCCCTTGTAACTCACCATGGGAGATTAAAAACATAATAGCTTATATTATCTCGACTCTCAAATTTTTTTTTTCTGATTGGTTATGTTCTTGGATACCAAAGTCGGACAATACCCTTACTTATGACTTAGGCCAATACGGTTCAATGTCAAATTTTCTTCCACTTTGTATTTTTGAAGGGTATCCTAACCCCAATGTACTTTGTCTTTCACTCATAAATGAATTCTTATTATCCAAAAAAAAAACATTGTATGCTTTTCTAGTTAGCCAATTGGATTATACAAACTATTTCAACACTTATGTATCGTCATCTTTGTATGAGATATGATCATGGTAAGCCTACACAACCTCATATATCGATAATTATCCTTACCGTTACAGTTAAGTGGGTACCGATCTCCCGCTAAAGAAAGGAAGAACGTAATTACCAAGCAATGCCTAAACACAATGTTTGACATTGGGCATCAAATTGTCATATTAATAAGTCCATGTACTCAATGGTAAATAGCTGCAAAATAAAGTTGCAGCGGGTCACGTGGCATTCCCGCGCTCAGTTGCTTGCGCCAATTGTAAGTGTCGACGTGGACGCTCCATGCCCACTCATCACAGATTCCCTCCCGCCATCTAGTCTCACCGTTCAACTTCCGATCTCAGTCACCTCTCCGACGACGACGACGACTTCCGCGCCGTGCTCTCTCTCCTCTCCCCCTCTCTGAGTTTCTCCGATCAGTCTTCCTCCGGCAGGTCAGTCTGAAGCAGTGAACACGCACGCTGGGGAAAATGGCGACTCCGCGGCTGGTAACCGGACTCCTGGCCTTCTTCCTGGTCCTGGGTCTCACGATGGTGGCCACTCTCATCTACACCATCTCCATCGACGGCCTCCCCTTCCGCCGCGAGCTCCTCACTACGTACTCTCTCGCTCTCTCTCTCTCGTGTACCTTTCATGATGCATAGTTAAGACTGTCTCTTCATCAATGGGCCACTGGATAAAGTTGTGACATGAGCTTGTCCGAACTGTTAATGGTTATTTTGTTACCTTTGTAAATAAGCAGAAGTAACTTGCTCGACATAGTTTGTCTGCTATTCGATTCCATTGTCTTGTTTACTGCTGTTTTAACTGGAGATAGCCATATAAAGATCTATTCTTTGGGTATTTGGGGATCCAAATGCCCTCTTTCCTTTGATAGCCCTACCGTATAGCAAATGTGCTGCTCTAATTCGGGCCAAGTATTTTTCCCGGTGATCTCTTCAGTATTCATGTCATAGCAGCTAATTCTCCTCTGAAAATCGTGGCTTGTTATCATTTGCATAGGCGGTGAAGCGTATCCTGATGCTTCAACTGATTAACCTCGGAACCTCGTACGTTGCAGGTGGATGGCCGCAACCCTGGTCGACTTCTACACTGTTTTGGCCCCTATAGCGGTAATTGCTGGATCACTTTGCTCTCCCTTTCTTTCATTTGGTGAGAGTTCCTGAAAGGTCATTCTTTGATTAACAATTCCCCGACAGGGAAATTTTCTTATCAGTGAATGCCTCCGTTATATCTGAGGTTCCATCTGAAGAATTATGTCTTTCAGTGTTTCCTATTGTTATTTGGGTATTCTTCTGAGGGGCAGACCTTGTTATGTAAACTTATTTCTGTGATCACCATCAAAAATATCTCAGTCAACTCTAGGCAACTTTTTGGTGCTGGTTGATATGGACTATTCTGGAAAATTTATTTTATGGCACAGCAGATGTTTCTTTCCATCTTACCATGGGGTGCTAATATGCTCAGTGACTTGTATGTGGTATCAGGTTTGGGTCGTGTACAGGGAAGCGAATGCATTTACTGCTATTGTTTGGGTAATTCTTCTCATCTGTCTTGGCAGGTAGGCAGAACTTTTTGTCTGATTTTGGCTCATTTCCATCAGCCAATGGTGCAATATCTGTAATCGACTGTCTTGTCATGTGACAACATCCTTTGCAAACTTCTCATCTTCTCATATTCTGTATGTACTTCCGTTATCAGCGTGACAATGTCCTTTTACATTCTTCTGCAACTTCTCAAGTTATCTCCTCAAGAATCTGCACAGGATCCCATGTACCATGTGCTGCTGCGGAGTTTCACCAAGTAAGTTTTCCCACCATCATTTGCGAGCGAGGATCCCTTTTTGTTCTGCAACCCGAGTGATATTTGTCAGACTCAAAATCATTCTCCTTAGATGGAGAACAATGCCTCTTTCCCCGTGGGATTTTCATGAAATTATCTGTGGTTTCACAGAACTTTCTGAGAATTTCTGTTTTGCCACCTGCATACATGGATTACTACATTTCATGACTTGCAGTGTTTATATGTGTGTTCAGGGACCCCACAGAATATAAGAGAAAGCATTCTCCTGTTATAATTGCAAGAATCACTTTCAGTGCCTTGGGCTGTTTGATGTTGGGAACTCTGCTCTATACAATCTTCACTGATGGCAGCCCTTTCCGGAAAGAGCTCTTGACTCCGTAAGCCCCTGTTCTCACATGAGTAAAATTTTCATCCAACATGGAATTTACATGGAATTTCTCTAATTCAGTGTCTAAATATTTGCAGGTGGATGACAGCGACACTGATTGACTTCTATATAAACATAGCTGCTCTTTCCGTACGTCTGATGCGTTCCACTTTGTCATTGAAACTAGTCTTATATAATTTTACTGGTGAACTTGTGTCTGAAGGGGAAGAACAGGAGAGCTGATCTAATAAGCTGTTTATATCAGGTTTGGGTCATCTACAAGGAATCGAGCTGGATCAGTGGGTTTATATGGGTCCTTCTGCTGATTTGCTTTGGCGGGTAATTATTAATGAAAGTCTCTCTTTGTTCACTTCCTCACCTAGTAGATGTCTTCTTCTTTTAGTGAAATCAGGTAGCAGTTTCATGCTTATACAATGAAAGTTGCGAAATACATTAAAGCAGGAGAAGATATTGTAGAAGACAACTCATGCATTCTTTCCATGAATTTTCTCTTCGTATCTCTAAAGTCTGAATTTAGGATGTTTCTTGCCACTTATATCTCTTCGCGGCTGTGGTAAATCTAACTTGGAGCGATCAGTAATAATTAGTTACCTTCGTATATTTCCTTCTCAGTGTTTCGACCTGTGCCTTCATTGTAAAGGAGCTGTTCCAGCTTACTTCCCAGGATCCTCTCTACCTTGTTTTGTTGAACAACCTTAACAGGTATGCCGAGTCCGTTTAGATTTTGTATTTCACTAAGGAGCTGTTGATATGAGTTTTGTAATCTTTCCTTTTCCATGTCTATTGTTTTCTTGGATTGTTGCAGCATATATGTATGCCTGTCAAGCAACTGAATCTTGCGAGATATTGTAAATATGAAAGTGATGCTACGAACTGTCTTATTAATGTCATCGCTCAATGTGATTGTGGGAATTTGTTCTTTGATATGTTGTTTCCTCATGTCCTATCATTTGTTGAGGATTCAGCTTAAGAGCTTGGCTTGTGATTGTTGTTAGGGCAGGAAACAGTTATGAGAGGACTCTGACGTGAGAAGATGCATTCATGAGAGTGAGACTGGACTCTCCCTGCATTCCTACTGATATTTTTTGTTTTGTATACATCACTTTATCGTTATCAATACATTGTTCAACCTTCAGCCCGTTGTGTATAGTTTGGTCTGTTCTTATTCGACTAATAAAGTGAAACGAGCTTCTCTTTCCCACATTTGATATGACAGCATGTCAAGTGAATGAAGCCGTACAATGCCAAAAAAAACAGAACAAAGGAGTGAGCACATATCCCCGTTCGATGTGGGACTATCATGTCAAACTCTCTACTTCACCGTGATCATGGCATGTTTGGACATGTGCTAGACTTCAGATGCTCGGTGAGGAAAGATGGGAAGCGATAGGGACATTTGAACTTGGTGGTAGGAATTCAGAAGGTAGATCAGATTTTCGATTTCTTATCATCAGCCAATCAATTTCAGATTATTCGAATTTTCACATAAGTCACTTGAAAATTTTTCTTTTTGTGATGAGCTGGGTCTGTTATTTATTTATTTTTTAAGTACTGGTTTTGTTGATAATCAAAGACGCAAACATACAATATACCAAAAAAAGGACACATACGACGGTAAAAAAAACTCACTTATCCAAAGCAAATAAAACCTGAGAACACCCTTCTGAGAGTTATTACAAGCACAGGATTGAGAATTATTATGAGAATGGAGCCCCCGAAAATTCATCGGCTTCCCAGAGTTGAAGAGCAGAAGTTGCACGAGGAGGCATTTTTGGAGGGGGGTACCTGGCATTCGTCTCCGGCGTCCCGCCATTCTTAACTATGAGCACCGTGTTCATACCCCAGCTGTAATGCCGATCGAAATGACAATGCCACAACCAAACCCCTGGAAATATACATTCAATTAGCAATTGCAAACCTTGGAGGACAGCCCTCGATAGGAAAACAAGGCCACCTTTTACAACTTACTGGGGTTATTGGCACGGAATCCGATCGCAACCCATCCCTTCTTTGGGACGGAGATGGTGTTCAGCTCTGGGGGATCAATCAGATTGTATCCTTTCGGGTCCGTCTCATTGTCGAAATGTCTGTCTCCGGACCCACCACATAGAAGGCATACCCGTGCATATGCATCGGGTGATCCTCTGACGCATCTAGAACGTTGGTTCCTTGGAAAACAATCTCGACTCCCTCATTGTAGTCCAGAATCTTGACATTAGTACTACTTCTTCCTAGCCATATGGTTCTGGGAATGGGTAGCTCGTTCCCTCTGCTGGCAGGATGACGATCGCGCCATGAACACCTGATCAGGTCTAGTCGCTGCGGGCGTGCCACCAGAGCGTTCCTGCCTCCTGCGAGAATATGATCTCGTACATGAAGTTTGTGCCAGGTTCGATCAAGCAATGCGTGATGTAAACGCGGCCATCGGACCAGGGATTCCTCGGCTGCTTAACCCCGTGCCTGCGAGTATGGTTGTGATTATAATTATTGCAATTCGTTCAAGATGCATATACTTGAATAATATGAGAAAGAAAAGCGACAGATTGAGGAGCAATACCAGTGAATCGTGACACTGAAATCGCCTTGATTGTGGACATTAACATAGGCAGTGTCGCCTTTGTGAACCCGAATTACGGGTCCTGGAAAGCTATCGTTCACTGTCATCATGGTCTTGTTGAGACACAGCCTCGTGAAGTTGGTCTCTCGCCGCTGCAAATGATCAACTAGCATTCACCAAAATCAACGAGGAAGACGCATGATGACCCCTCGTATGTGGTGTAAAACATAAATTGGGTCCACTTTTTCTTTCATCCTCTCTGATAAGAGAAAAAGTAAAAAAGAAAATCTCACAAATCTCTCTCTTAGATAGAATAAGTGAATAGCCTTAAAATCTCTCAATGTTTTGTTTGGTTTGTTAGTGTGATTTTAAAATCACTTTAACTTAATTATACCCATAATAAAATAAAATAACTCATACAAAGTCAAAAGGTGGATTCCATTTATACTACTTTTTTTTCACAACAAAACAAAATAACTCATACAAAATCAAATGGTGAGCCCCATACATAACTATTTATATAATTTTTTTTCAAGATCAAAATCTGATTTTAAAATGTTACTTACAAACCAAACGCAGCATAAATTTTTATGTTTCATAAATCTTCTTTTCAAGATTCTGTAAAATACATTTTTTAAATAGATCGGAAAGTTTTCGCGGAATTTTCGGGATTTTTCTGGACAAACACACAGAAAACAAGTTATGTCTTATGGGATCCGTACGAACTATTTCAAATGAAATATTTGAATATATATATATATATATATTAAAAATTAAAATTGTAGAATAGTATAATAACTAATAATAAGTAACAAAAATTGTAAGTTTAGATAAGTAAGGAAGTTTTGACAGAATGGATTAGACATTGATATTAAAGTGAGAGGTCATATATTTAAAATCATTCTCATTTCAATTGTGCAAAATATTTATATTTTAAAAATATAATCTTCAATCTGTTAAAAAAAACTGCTTAAAATTTTTTTAGGGATTCTTCGAAGGAATTTCATCGGAGATTTATGTTTTCCAACTAAATATTGGGGTTTTTTTTCTTTTTTCAACAGACTTATAGTAGTGATTCTAGTATATGAAATTAAAATTGTCTTTATAGTAATCAAAAGAGGATATAGCATAGTGGTGCACGCTATCGCCTGTTGACTTCCACCCCTCCCTCGTTGTACACGATTTTTTACTGTTTTCTATACTTATTTGACTTATCAGGTGAAACGAGCTTCTCTTTCCCCCCTTGATGAAGAATCAGTTATTGGAGTGTCCACATTTGATCCGATAGAATGGCAAGTAACTGAGACGGGACGACATTTGATACGATGGACTGTCAAGTAACTGAGACGGAACGACATTTGATACGATGGAATGGCAAGTAACTGAGACGGGACGGCATTTGATACGATGGAATGGCAAGTAACTGAGACGGGACGGCATCAATAAATTGTAAAATTATTGCTCACTCTTTCCTTTCGGATTCACGCTGTGCCAAATAATCCAATTTTCCTGATCATGGCTGTGAAAGTTGGTTGACCGAAGATCGAAATGGGCTTGAAGATGAGCCAACGGGACAAGTCGGTAGTGGTTGGGAGCGTGCCCTTGGAGATAATAAACATGAATTGGCCATCATATCATAATCGACTTCTCTTGTTAGGAGACTGCCATCACGCCTGTGATTGCGACGTTTATCGGGCCAAATTTGTACTGTAATCCCATGTGATTGTTACGTGATTGGACTGACTATATTTTTTTTCAGTGTGAAACTTAGTATCCGGAAACTCAATTGGATCCCAACTAATCCAGTCGAGCCGGATCCACAGAATTAGCCGGGGTCTACTGGGATTCCCTACGAGACAAATAGTTAATATGGAAATTTTATGTTCCTAGGCTCATACCGTTCCAGAGGTCTCAGGACAATTGAATGGGGAAACAGAACAGCCGCTTCTATTACAGAAATGCCCCCATCAACGGTCTCGGTCTGTCAGGCCTGGAGACCGCGGGAACTCCGCTCCGTATCTCTTCTTCATTGAGTTCCACAAGATAGGCAGAAACCAACTTAATAGTACTACAACTTCATTGAGTTTCATTAAGTGTTTTTTTTTTTTTGTCACGGGTGCCGGTTCCCATAAGCTTTAGAAAACGACTGAAAGGAGTGTCTAGGATCAATCTCGAAAATAAAGGTAATTATAATCGACCCCATAGAGCTGGGACAAACTTGTAACGATCCATGAGAATATGAATTGAGCAAGAACATTCTCGCCATTCCATCCACAAGTTCTATAGCACTGGTGAATGGTGAGCAGAATAGCAAGAATCTTACATGGAGTCTGGGTGAATGTCATCTTCAACCTTTTGATAGATTGTTGTTACGGTAAATGCATTAAAATTCTACAATCTTCTGTAATGTAACTATTCCATTTAAATGGCCCTATGGAGGTTGTAAATCGGGGACTATTCGGTTTGATATCGTCATCCTCTGTGCTTGAATTACTACACTGGGATTTTCCTGCATCTATATCTGAAACCGAAGATAGAATATTAACTCAGTTTCACGACTTCAAGGTTTTTGGACATCCTAATTTGTTATTTTCAAACAAAACGTGGCCGTGTAGCCCGTAATTCCAGTAGGAAAAAGCTAGCTCATCGTCATCAAGCCTGTCCAATTATAATATGATGATAGAATGTCAGGTTTTGGCACTCATTCGAGTACCAGGCAGGTGAATGACCAAGTTCGAAGCTGATCTCAGTGGCAGGCCCTGTTGGACCAACATGCATCATCTCAAACAGCATAATTTGCCTTCCAGATAATTCACAATTTGGTAGGTTTGGATCAGTCAGTCAACTCGCAAGGTAATGGGAAGGTTAGCTATATTCATGTGACTCTCCATGTTCTGAAAAAGTGACAATTTTCATAGGACAATGATGCAAGAAAGACTAATCCTAGATGGTCCTCCACCAGCACCAACACATCTCTCAACAATGGTTGTTCACTTTCATCAAAGAATTTAGGCTGTGTTCCCCGAAGAAAGAGTATCTATTTCGTTAAGTCACATAAACAATACTTGTAACCCGATCATCCATATATATCATCATTATTATTGTATATTGGTTGCTGTTTGACAGAACGTAAGACGGATTCGTAACAACTCGAATATATCACAAGATCATTTGGAATTTGCATCTTATATGTAAGGTATCAAACGTTGAGTTTCATCTGTATAACCAGATTATAGCTCGACCTGTGGGTGTCCAACAAAAATTACGCAGCAGTTAATTAATGATTGATCGCATTAGATGTCAAATCAACAAGAGTCTGCCTCGATATCGAGCGAAAAGGAGGACATGGCAAAGTAGTTGGATAGTTGACTCAATCAGTCCCGATGAGACAAATAGTGGCACGTTTAACATTATTCCTAGTGCATTAGTTAAACTTTGTGCAAAATAAAATAAAGGAAAAAAAATCTACCGATAAAAAAATAAAATAAAAAATTAAAGAGTTGTAGTGTAAACTGTGTAATGGCACACACCCTGACAATCAAGTTATTGCAGACTTGATATTCAGTGAGATTACCCATATCCATTTATTGGTTATTACCATTTTTATTTGAGCTACTAGGCCTATGGACCTAAGCATTTCAGCGCTGCTTCGAATGAGGTGTTTTCCACTTACCTCATCAGTCGACCCATCAAGATCCAGACCCTCCTCTCATAAACCCATACACCACTTTCTCTAAACAACCCACTTTCTCACCTATCAGATTTATCCGACAACTCATCCGCCAGTCTTCTCATCGGGTCAAGGAATACGTCCAATCTACGAGGTTTAACCAGCATCCTATTCAGGCATCGGAAGTTGAACAGTTCGTGACTATCTAGATCTCAGTGGATTCTCCTTAGGGAAAACCATGAAGGCTTCCCTCGCTTCTTCTTCTTCACTATTGTAATAAAAAAAATATTCTTCCAAGTACGGATTAATTAATCTGAGTACAAAAAGTTTTAAAGGTGAAATACTTTTGCTAAGAAAGAATTTTTGATAATAATTTAATACAAAATCTTTCAATTTGTTACAATTAATTACACTCCGTCACATGATCCTCTGACGCTGTTACTACTTATTGACGCGACATATGACTAGTCATGAGCAACTGATGCAGCGAAATTAAAGAATAATAGTAATCTGTTGATTCACGCACGAATGTCAAAAAATAATCTTCTATAACCGGTTGATTCTACGAATACCAGAGAATAGACATCAAATTCATTGATTCAATTAGTGCTGAATTTGGGAAAATAGAAAAAATATTCTCTCGAAATTTTATTCGTCTAAAAAACTGTTTAGCCCTAGGAATTATATTGCTTAAATAAAAATAAATGAAAAAAGAAAAAAATAAACTATTTAAGAAAATTAAAACGAAAGAAATAAAAATTTTACTAAAATTTGTAAAAACGCCAAAATAACATAAAATTGTTGTCACGTCTTTTACCGCATCATTCATATGTGGAACTGATCATACTTTAAAAAATTCATTGTTTCGATTTAATTATAATAAATATAATATATAATATAAAATAAAACAAAATAAAAAGGTTCTCTCTCTCACATCTCCCCATTCCTTTCATCTCTCTCCCCTTTTCATATAGATCCCATTTCTCCCATCGTAGTCTGCCCGTCGACCGTGGAGTTTCCCGCCAGTTGCTGAAAGCTAGTCCCGACTGGAGCCCTCTCACTTTCCTCATCCTCCTTTTGTTGTCTTCTTTTATATATATATATATATATATGGTCTGAATCGGTGGTGGGGCAACCCAACCCCACCCCAGATCTCTCTTTCTCCTCTCTCTCCTTCGCTTACATGGTCGATTAATCATAGCAGAGAGATCTCAGCTCTCAGGTTCTGATTGTTCGAACAGTCCCAACAACGACACATTCAGTTCGATCCATACCTGTTTCTCAGTCAAGCACAACCCAAACCACCATAGGACAAACACAACCGCTTTTTGGTAGAAACTCATGCAAGTCTGGAGCAATCCGGACTCGAGAAGATTATCAAAGTTCATCTCCTGCATAAACCCACTTTCTTTTCTCAGTTTAACGGATTCGGAGGCGGGGAACCTCGCTGGTGACCTGAGTCGAGGGCTAGGCAAATCAACGCAGAGAGATATGAGTCGAAGGCAACCCGAGCCTCGACTCTAAACTCTTTAAGTCGGGCCACCCCAGATCGCCAGGGCTCATATCTCGACAGCTACTTGGGTCGGGTGTGGGGGGCGTGTTCAGTAATTGTTGATTGTAGTATTATCGAGTAGAGAGCAGAGAGGAAAGAAAGAAGAGAATTCTACTGAAAAAACATCTTCATTCAACTGCACAGATAACTGTCTTACACATGCACTGAAAATATAAAACACAGATAACATGTAACTGCCATTACATGACTTAATAACTGCCTAAAACATACAAACATACGACTACACCAAAAACATTAATTTCAGCAACTAAAGACAGACACACACACAGAGTCTTATACTGTCAACCTTGCAGGACTGATCCAAACTCCAACATTCTCCTCCTTAGATCAGAGACTGCTACAAACTCCAATTCTTTCTCTAAGCTACTCAAATCTGTTCACTGAGAATGGCTTGGTGAAGATATCAGCTATCTGATCTTCAGTCTTGCAATATACCAATTTTACATCTCCAGCCTGCTGTACTTCCCTCAGATAAAAGTACTTTACCTTAACATGCTTGGTTTTGCCATGAAAAACAGGATTTTGTGAAATTGCCAAAGTGGCCTGATTATCCACAAAAATCTCAATTTCACTTTCTTGTTGAAATCCCAAGTCCACCAATAACTTCCTTAGCTAGATGGCCTGATTTGCAGCTGCAGTTGCAGCCATAAACTCAGCTTCTGCAGTGGATTGGGCCACAACTTCTTGTTTCTTCGAACTCCAAGAGAAACATCCTGAACCAACAGTAAAACAGTAGCCAGAGGTGCTCCTCATATCTTCCACACAACTAGCCCAATCACTATCAGTGAAACCACAGAGATTAAACTGATTTCCTTTGGTGAACTTGATCCCAAAAGTAACAGTGCCCTTTAGATATCTAATCACCCTTGTAGCTGCAATCATGTGCAACTCACTTGCACAACTCAAGAACCTCAAAAGAACACCTACTGCAAACATTATGTCTGGTCTTGTTGCAGTTAAATACATGAGACAACCCACTAAGCTTCTATAAACAATTTCATCAGTAGCATCAGCCCCATCATTTTTTTGCAGCTTTTCCTTCAAATTCATTGGAGTTCCAATACTCTTGCACTCTTCCATACCAAATCTCTTTAAAATTTCTTTCAAGTACTTCTTTTGACACACAAATATGCCATTTTCAGTTTGCTGGATCTCCATACCCAGAAAGTAAGCCATTTTTCCCAGATCAGTCATCTCAAAGACCTTCATTAGATCTTCCTTCAGCAGCTCAACTTGATTCTTGTCACTTCCTGTAACCAGCAAATCATCAACATACAAAGACACAATGACTATATCATTCCTTGTTTTCTTTGTATACAAGGTAAACTCACTTAGACTTCTTATAAAGCCTAAGCTGTGCAAATAATCATCCATTCTGCTGTACCAGGCCCTTGGTGCCTGCTTCAGACCATATAAAGCCTTCTTTAGCACATACACTTTGTCTTTGTGATGCTTCAAACTGAAACCTTCCGGTTGCTCTACAAAAATCTCTTCCTCAAGGAAGCCATTGAGGAATGCTGATTTTACATCCAACTGGAAAACACTCCACTTCATTTGTGCTGCAATAGCCAAAAGCAACCTGATTGTGTCCAACCTTGCCACTGGAGCAAAGGTTTCAGAATAGTCTACTCCCCACACTTGAGCATAACCCTTTACAACCAATATTGCCTTGTACTTATTAACAGAACCATCAGGATTTAGCTTGGTCTTGTAAACCCATTTTACCCCAATTACTTTCCTATCTTGAGGTATGTCTACCAGCTCCCAAGTTCCACTTTGTTCAGTCATTTTTATCTCTTCTTTCATTGCTTCAATCCACCTTTGATCTTGTTTTGCTTCTTCAAAACTGGAAGGCTCCAACACTGCAACATTGCTTCTGTGATACATTTCTGACAGGGGCCTTGTTCCCCTCACTGGTTCATCATCAACCATCTCATCAATCCATTCGTCTGCATTAACTGTAGTCTGTTGTTGCAACTGAGAACTTGGTAGTGTTTGCATTGGACTTGTGCTTTCCCAACTCCACTTCTCTTCTTCCATAAATACTACATCCCTACTTACTGCAATTTTGTCAGTCTTAGGCTGATAAATTCAATAGCCTTTGGACTGCAAGCTATACCCAATGAATATTCCCGACTCTGACTTCATATCTAGCTTGCTCCTTTTTATCTGTGGAATATGAGAATAGCACACACAGCCAAATACTCTGAGATTTTTCACATTTGGCTTTGCTCCATACCAAGCCTCATATGGTGTTTTTTTATCAACAGCCTTCGTTGGTAGTCTATTCAGCAAGAAAACAACAGTGTTAGCTGCTTCTGCCCAAAACTTCTTGGGAAGCTCTTTCTCATGCATCAGACATCTTGCCATCTCCATAATACTTCTATTCTTCCTTTCACTCACCCCATTTTGTTGAGGAGAATAAGGAACTGTGAGTTGATGATCAATACCTGTAGCTTCACATAGATTTCTGAATTTACTTGAAATATATTCTGAGCCATCATCAGATCTCAAGCTCAGAATTTTCTTCCTGCACTGATTCTCAACGTAACTTTTAAACTTCTCAAACACATCAGCAACTTCAGCTTTTGTCTTCAAAAAATAAATCCAGCTCATTCTGGTCATGTCATCTACAAAAATGAGAAAATACCTGCTACCATTCAAAGATGCTTCAGACATCGGTCCACATACATCTGTGTGAACCAGTGCTAGCTTCTCAGTTGCTCTCCAGCTAGATCCTTTAAATGGTAATCTATTTTGCTTGCCAAGAAGACAAGCCTTGCAGGTTGAATCTTTCTCCTTCAATGCTGGTAGCCCTTGTGCCATTTCTTGCCTTTGCATAAGGATCAGGCCTTTGTAATTGAAGTGGCCTAACCTTTTGTGCCATAATTCTGCAGCAACCTCTTCTGCTCTCATAACCAACTGCTCCTTTTCCAATGGATCAAGAGAAAAACACTTGCCCCTCATTGGAATTTTAAACAACTTCTGACCTCTCAAGTCTGTGATCGGGCACTGGTTTTCTTCAAACACAACCTTATATCCCCTTTGTAATAGCTGGCTTACACTTAGAAGGTTCTGATCAATCTCAGGAACATAGAGCACATCAGATATAACTCTAGCTCCTGAGTCACTCTCAATGACAACATCTCCTTTCCCTTCCACAGATATATACTCACCATTGCCAATTCTCACTCGAGAATTTATAGAGTGATCTAACTCCTGAAACAGACTCTTATCTCCTGACATATGATTAGTACAACCACTGTCAATCAACCAACCTTCTCTTGCTCCAATTGTGGTGAAGCAAGAAGCAACAAAAAGTTGCTCAACTTCTTGATTTTCTGCAACTCATGCTTCTCCTCCTCGCTGTTGACCACTCTCCCTACATATTTTCTCGATATGCCCCAGTTTGTGGCACTTCCTGCACCTCACAGTTGGTTTTCTCCAGCATTTAAAAGCAGGATGACCCTTCTTCCCACAATGATGACAGGGAGAAAAATTGGTGTACTGCTTCCCTTTATTCTTCTGATTAGTTCCACCCATACTGCTCTCCCTTCCTTGTGCCTTAGATTCTTCTGCATTGCCTTTTTGGTTGCACCATTTCTTCCCCTTTCCACTAGCATTAAGTTTCAACTTAGCCTGCAAAGCTCCTTCTACAGTACCCTTTTGCCTCAACATCCTTCTCTGCTCCTGAGCTTGTAAGGCACTCAGCAACTCTGCTAACTTTATATCTGACAAATCTTTGGTGGTCTCCAATGAGGCTATAGTTGCCTCAAACTTTTCGGGCAAAGAGACCAGCAACTTCTGCACAATTCTGTCATCTTTCAGTTCAGATCTGAGTATTCTAACCTTATTAGCTATCTCCAGCAACCTGTTTGAATACTCCTTAACTGTTTCAGTCTCCTCCATTTGCTGTCTCTCAAATTCTCTCATGAGATTCAGCACTTTCATCCCTCTAACTTTCTCATCTCCCTCATATTCTGCTTTCAAAAACTCCCAAATATCCTTAGCTGAGTCACACCCCATAATTCTAGTGAAAATAGTTTGAGATACTGCAGCATATAGGCATGACTTTGCCTTGGCTTTCCCGGTGAGTCTCTCCTTGTGATACTTGATTTGATTCATGGTTGGGTTGTCAGGAAGAGGAGTTACCTGATAATCATGCTCCACTGCTTCCCACAAATCGTTTCCCTCCATGTAGGCTGCCATTTTCACGGCCTAGGCTTGGTAGTTTTCCCCATCAAACATTGGTGGTGCCATGGCAGAAAAACCACTCGAACCTGCCTCCATCTCACCTTTAACTGCTATGAATGCAGTTTGGAACTACACTCAAATCAACTCACAAGTCTCTCAAAAACACACAGGAACTTTTCACCCTCACAGATCCCTCAAGATTAATCAGCTCTGATACCAATTGTTCAGTAATTGTTGATTGTAGTATTATCGAGTAGAGAGTAGAGAGGAAAGAAAGAAGAGAATTCTACTGAAAAAACATCTTCATTCAACTGCACAGATAACTGTCTTACACATGCACTGAAAATATAAAACACAGACAACATGTAACTGCCATTACATGACTTGATAACTGCCTAAAACATACAAACATACGACTACACCAAAAACATTAATTTCAGCAACTAAAGACAGACACACACACAGAGTCTTATACTGTCAACCTTGCAGGACTGATCCAAACTCCAACAGGGCGCCCCACCCTTGATTCACTCGAGGGGAAAAAAAAGAGTGAATGAAGAAGAAAAACCGAGAGGACTTCGACGTCCGATAGCTGTCTACTTGCCCCAAAAAAAAGGAGCTTCTAATGATCTGTTGGAGAGAGCATAAGGAGAAGGGGGAAGAATGGGAAAGGGGAGAGGGAGGCAGATGGAAGAGAGAGGCAAATGAAAGAGGAGATATTTTTTAAATTTAATTTGACTTTTATTTGATTTAGATTTTGTTTTAAATTAAAATTTAGGTTAGTGGCCCTAAAAAAACATGAACTTTAACTAGATAATTACGGTGCGTTTGGTTTCAGAGTTAAAAGTAACTTTGATTTTGATTGTGAAAAAAGACAAATGTTGTGTAATGTGTTGAGTTAAAGTTAAAGTTAAAATTTTTGTGATTTTAACCCTGAAAACAAACATGCCATAATAATGCGTTAGTTACAACACTGCACGGATCAATACGCACAGCGCCTAGTATCCATCGTTTACAGCTAAGATTACTGGGGTATCTAATCCCATTCGGAAAAAATAATAAAAAAATAAGTAAAGTAAATAAAAATGAAGTAGAAGAATCCATATTTCAAATGAACAAATTCAAACTAGAACTTTATTTTTTGGCAAAAAATATGAACTTTGATTTGCTTGTCAAGTTATGCATCTACGTCATTTTCCATCTGTTTTGCTGACGTAACGAAAAATGGTGATTACATAGCAAACGATGTCACGCTATGTTAGTAAAAATAATAAAAAATTTAAAGAAAAATAAAAAAGAGAGAAAAATGCTTTGATTGGAGAAAGGGTGAGGGCCCTAACTAGCCATTGTAACCCCGATTGGGGTCGTCGATGACATTGAAGGGCGTCGGCTACCCTAATCAAGGGGTGTTGATCGAGATCGAAGCCTTACCCGTTGAAATCAGGAAAATCCCAAGGGTGGTTGACAGGATCGAGGTCTCACCTGCCGAAATAGAGACAATCCTCAATTTAAGGATTACTTCGATTTCTCCCATCCACCACTATCCTAATTAGGTTGGTCGGTGCCCTCTAGGGTCACCAGAGACTCCAATCGGGAGGCGGTGACTCACCATTTTCTTCGATCAATGCCTTTCTCACTTTTTTCTTTTAATTTTTTTTTAAAATTTTCGCTGAAGTGGCATAACACCATTTACCGCGTAGACACCGTTTTTCGCCAAATCAGCAAAATGGATAGAAAATTATACAATGCCTAACGTGACAAGAAAATCAGGGTTCGTGTCTTTTATCAAAAAATAAAGTTGATGTTAAAATTGAAAATTTGTCAAAATTAATACTTTTTTAGGTAATAAATCCATTAAAATTTAATAAATTGTTACTTTATTTTTAAAATGGCACTATACTAGAAGTGTTTTTGACATATCAGAATGTCAAGCAAATTGTAACGACATTAGTGGATAAATGACAAAGTGTAACTGATTGTAACAAATTCGCACGTTTTTGTACCATATTACTACTAAAATTTTTTTTTACCAAAATGTTACTCCTTTAAAAATTTTTGTATCTCAAAGTAGCACCCTCCAAGTGGTTGTCGCTGTTTTTTCATTTAGAAAACAACTTTTTCTATTTTTTTAAATTGCTCGGTAGGTAGAGTCCAAGTTAAGTGTTAAGACACATATTTCAAGCAGTTTCATTTAGAAAACAACCTTCTCACTTCCTCTTTTTTTTTACAACCTATTATTCGGAAGCTAAATATCCGACTAATCCAGTTAAGTTGAATTGACCTATTAAAAAGTAAAATTCTCCCAGCATGAATTTTTTTTCTTTCACAAGACTAAAACCTAACACCTTACTAAACACCGAATCACTTCAACCAAGCCATGTCAGTACCTTTTATTCTTTTAATTGCCATCTACTTGTCAAAGGCACCGTGATTTTTTCGTCCCAGATATCGGGATCCATAAGGTTTTGAAAACGACCGAAGACTGTATGGATCATTATCGAAAATAAACTTTCACAAACACTTATAATCGGCCCCATAGAGTTGTACAAATTTGTAATGATCGGTGTGAAAATGTATTGACCGAGAACATTCTCACCGTACCATCCACGAGTATAGCACTGGTGAATAGTGAGCAGATAATGATCAAATGGAGCTTCAGAGGTCGGACGAGAGAGTCTTACACGAAGTCTGGGTGAATGTCATCTTCAACTTTTTGATCGCTGATCGTTAACGTAAATGCATTAAAATTCTGGTGGCCCGTTTCATCTGATAAGTTCTTCTGACTACCAAATTGCGAGACATTATAATCTTCTGTAATGTAGCTGTTCCATTTGGATGCCCTCGCGGAGGTTGCAAATGGAGGATGACCGTCCAGTTTGATAATCTTATCCTCTGCCCCTGAATCACCACGTTGGGATTTCCTTGCATCTATACCTGCAATTCCATCAAGATGAACACATTAATTCAGTCAGTATCAGAAGAATTTTTGGACATCTTGACCTATTATCTCAGAGGAAACATGGTTATGCAAACTGCAACTCCTGTAATTAAGAACCAGCGAGTTGGACATCAAGCCTGTCCATTTACAATATTAAAGAATGTCAGGTCTTGGCACTGATTCGATTATCGGACAGGTTAACGACGAAGTTCAAAGTTGATTTCAATGGCAGACCCTATTGTAAAATGGAGAACATCTTGAATAGTCTCACCTCACAATTCGATGAAGTGGTGAGAAATAACCAATAAAATTGTTTCAATTAAAAATAATTATGACAATTAATCGAGTGATTAATACTCACTTACTTTATTGTTAATCTGAATGGTATTTTCTCACGCCATGCGACGATATACGATCACTTCAGAACTTCTCTATATAATGGGTATCTCAGTCATTGTCATTTGCATATATATATATAGTCCTTCACCAGCATATCTCCCAACAATGAATGCTTACTCTCACCAAAGAATTTTAAGAATTGCCGTAATAAAAATGAATGATACATAGATAACAAATGGTTATGGTTCCTATTTTAAACTTAACCTTATAAACAAACATGTACCAGGTGGCAATAGCTACCATGACAAAAGATTGCAAAGCCTTAAGTTACCTGGACATGCTGCATTCCTCGGGACATGGCTTTTCGAGAAAATTGGTCTGTAGAGTTTGGCATGTTCTGCCTGCTTGCCCAATTGAGAAGGGTAGTCTTTCATCCTGGGCTTCTTGAACATATCCTCTGGCAGTTCGGTCACTATATTGACATCTCCATCGCATGCTTCTGCGATTACAGAGCCCACTATTAGAGGCAAACTGGGTACTTCTAACTAGTCCGTTGAGGTAGTGCTTTTTACCACCTTCGACAAGACAAAATTTGGTTCCAAATCTAAATTCAAACATACTAAAAAGGGTAATCAAGTACCAAAATAACAAGCGAGTTCCTATTTCTTGAGCTCACCGACACCGTATTTCGTGATTTTAGCTGCCAGTCTTGTCAATGAAGCAACAGTTTCCAGCCAATATCAGCGAAGACGATCTATGCACATTTTCTCTCTCTCTCTCTCTCTCTCTCTCTCTCTCTCTATATATATATATATATATATATATATATATTTATAACGAAATTCGGGAACTCAAAACACCAAAAATGCATTACGAGATTCACCTGCTGACAAAAACATGTTTTGCAGCCAATAATGTCTTTCTTCCAAGCGACGGATCATATCGTAAAATGAAACATGGATCATGAAGTACTATGGACACATTGAATGGAGCAAAGGACTCCAATGATTATTACCTTATCGATATAAAATTTGTCATGTTGCGGATTGAAATGTCTAACAGCCCAAGGAATACCGCAGCTCAAGGAATACTACTGTAATCCAAAGGAGAAGAGTACGCATCTAGAAACCAGCTGATTCCGGTCACTAGACCTATGTGCTTTCTCAAATCAAATGAATGGCCTAACAGACGCGAATAACTCTCAGGTGCAATGGAAAGAGACACAACATAACTCATATTCAAGTGGTTCGAATTTCAGCTAACGGTTGCAGAGTCACTAGTCAGTGGACTACCTTCTGCACAAGTGGCGTCCTCGAGATCGAGGTACTCGGTCCAATCACTCCTCTTCTGCTTTCGACGGTCACGGTCGCCCGAAATCCGATAGGCAGCTTCCTCGACAGTTTCAGAGTCGTTCTGCGGAGGCAAGGTCACAGGATTGTTCGAAAACTGGCGGGACATGTTAAAAGACTGGACGAACTGGCGGAGATCCTTCGCCATGGATCCCTGCGCGAACACTTTCCGTACGGACTGCTTCTGATTGCAGACCACGCAGATCCACTTGCTGCTGCTCTTCTTCTGCTGCTTCACCTACACGATGGAAGCGATCTATCGCCATTAACTTCAATTGCTCACCACGGAGGGGGCCAGAGAGAGAGAGAGAGAGAGGTGGAGACCTGCATGGTGGAGCATTGGCAGCACTGGACGGCGATGAAGAACGGCGGCGCCATGGAGATCGCGAAGCTGCGAGTCTGCTAGTACGGTATTTTGAGAAGAGTGAAACGACTGGGTTTTTTTCATTTGATTTCCGGCTGATTGGCGCCAAATATTTCGGGCGGCGTCCTCAATTGTTTTCACTTATTTTCGTTTTCCATTCTATCTTTTGAGATGACCGTCAATTCTGGTCCTCAAAAGATTCGTAAATCAACAAATTAGTCCCTCAAACAATTTTTCCATCAAAATGATTTTCCAATGTTGCTTCTGTCCGACAAATTGGTCCTCCGTTAGAGAAACCATCAATGGCACTGACACCGTTCAAGTAATTTCTAATGCTTTGTTTGGTTTGTTAATGTGATTTTAAAATCACACTTTAACTTAATTCTACCCACAATAAAATAAAATAACTCATACAAAGTCAAATAATGAGCTTCATTTATATCACTTTTTTTCCACAACAAAATAAAATAACTCATACAAAGTCAAATGGTGAGCCACATACATAACAACTTATACAACTCTTTTTCAAAATTAAAATCTAATTTTAAAATATTACTTACAAACCAAACGCAGTATAAATAATTACGGTCCATGCATTTGCTGGACTTGAAAACGAGCAACAAAAAAGGGAGAAATGTATGTAACTATCATTTTTGAGAAAAAAAATAAGAAATGAAATAACTTTTAAATTAAAGATGAATTTTAACTATTTATCATTTTTTAGTATGCTACATAAATTTCAAATTTATGTGTCACTCATATAAGTATTTCTCTAAAAAAAGAGTATTGCTGCAATATTACTTATGTTTCCTATCAATTTATTTTACATATCAAATACTGTAATATCATATCATCATATATATTCCCGACAATCCAATATTCTTACCAAATGTGAGAATTTCACATTCCATGTTAACTATATAAAAAGGGTTTAATCTTCTTGTTAATCTACATTTCCCCTTGTCTAGATGTACCTTTTTGTCAATTTTGGTCCTCGAAAGATTCGTGAATTAACAATTTAGATAAAAAGGGTTAATATTCTTCATAATCTGCGGTTTCCCTTAATCTAACCAAACCAACGGCGCCCGATATTCATCTCACCATGCAACCTTACGCCCTACCTTGAACCTCCGCAATCGGGCCGGCCTCCCTGGGAATACGTCCTTGCCATGGAATCTCACGTGGACCGAATTCTGTGGACCCAGGACCAAATTTCCTCCCGGGTCTCCGAGCTCGCTGCCGAAATCACCGCCGACTTCGCGGCCGCGGAGCCGCCTCCGGTCGTCGTCGCCGTGGCCACGGGGGCGTTCCTCTTCGTCGCCGACCTCGTCAGGCGGATTCCCCTGCCAATTGCCGTCGATTTCGTCCGGGCCGAGTCGTACGGGTCCGGGACCGAGTCCAGTGGGGCCCCCACCATCTCGCTCGACCTCAAGATCAATGTCAGGGGCAGGCACGTTATCCTGGTAATGTCGGCTCCGAACAACTCACTGTCTAGCGTTTCTTTGCCTTAAAGTTCCTTCCTTTTAGTGCATTTTGGTTCGAGAACACTGTCGGGCACGAATTTCAGACGAAAGGTTGCTCGAATCTGAGTGGGAACTGAATAGCTTTGCGAAGTTCATCCATGCGTGTCGGGTACTTCAGAGGCTGTCGAGTGAAAAATGATAGCTTTGACCGCATTGCCGATGACAGTGTGATGGCTAATTCAGGGTCCATGTTTCTTCAACTCCAATATGGCATTTGGCATCATCCAAAAGATGAGCTACGTAGCTGTAGAGTATGCTGTTAATGACTGATATCAAGGTCTGATTTTGTCTATCGAATTGAAGGCTTTTGCACATTGCTGAGTAAAAAGATACCACCTTCAAGTTGACTAGAAAGGTCGTCGATCAGTGCCGGCCGGACATAGAATTTCATTGCATCAGTTTACAGGCATTGGCTAGTTTGTGAATGCATGCCACCGTGTCTGATGAGCCGAGAAGAAAATTAAAGCGGCTGCTGACGAAAGATATCTGGAGTGGAAGGCACCTTTGGCAGAAACTTTTTTTTTTTTGGCCAAAGCACTACAGTTTAAAGAACTAATGCTTCACCTTTGGTTAGTTGTTACATATCCATGTATCTTTCACACATACATATGGGGAAAAAAAAAAAGGAAGAAGAACAAGGAATTAGATGTTCTTTTTTGGCCAATCCTTTCGTTTTCGTGTAAGGCAAAAGTTTCCAAATTCAAGTTCTTTGACATTTCTCCATTTATCTTTTTTCCTTTTTTTTTTTTTTGGTTGAGATTTTTAGCATTGTTGTACTTTTTTCAGGTTGAGGACATTATAGATACAGGGAACACACTGTCATCCCTTATCACACACCTGCAAGCAAAGGGAGCTTCCTCTGTCTCGGTTTGTGCCTTTCTCGATAAACCGGCGAGGAGAAAGGTTCATTTTCAGTTGGTGGGTGAAGGAAAATTCTACCGAGGATTTGAGGTGATCTCTTGCTCTTCACTGATGGGGATAAGAATCAGAACTTTTTGGGTGTTTTCACATATCTCTTTGATAAATGCGAGTACCCCAGGTGCTTGTTGTTGCTGTAATATATTGCAGTTTCCTTCTTTTAATACTCGATGAGTCATGCCTGTTGATATTTATCCATTCTATCTTAGATTAGACTATTCTAAAACTTTTGCACATTTTCTGGCCATTTCCTGTTGTTCGTTATTTTTGAAAAGATGCATTCTGTTTTCATTTTGTTCAGTATTTTCCGAATGAGTTCTGCAATATAAGCCAGTCAAGATACAATAATTTGATTACCAAAAACCAAAAAGGATTTCAACTGAGCTTCATGATGTTATGGCCAAAATGAAACTTCATCATGTTTCTCTGGTGAGATTTTTTTGACTTTGAGGTGGTTTTTGATCAGTAAAAACTGATTCGTGCTTCGAGACTAGAACTTCCCCTTGCTTTACATTGACCGCTAGTTATGTAGGCTGGAAATGCTAATAGAGTCTTTCTGTCCCTCCTCTTTTTGGTGTTTGAGCAGTGCCCAGATTATTTCATTATCGGGTACGGGATGGACTTTGCAGAAATGTACAGGAATTTGCCTTACATTGGCATTTTGAAGCCGGAGTACTACAGCTGATCCCTTTTTGTAGCTTCTACAGAGAAGGATTGGATCTCTATCTGATATGTAGGCAGGGGCGGAGCCAAGATTTTCATCAAGGAGGGGCAAAAATGTTACTTGATCTTGAGCAAATTTCTGGTGAAGATTCGATCAGACGATACCTTCCGCACAATTTGCGAGATTACGACCATTAAATCATCCATAGATGTAAGTTTTATTGGAAGAGGAAAAATCGTAGTTCAATGGGGATCATGAGTGTTCCCATATT
Source organism: Punica granatum (assembly GCF_007655135.1). Lineage (NCBI taxonomy): Eukaryota > Viridiplantae > Streptophyta > Magnoliopsida > Myrtales > Lythraceae > Punica > Punica granatum. The sequence goes on from NC_045130.1 coordinate 6,503,528, forward strand.
ATCATGAAACTATTCCATCTTATTCTTCGGAATTGCCTAGTATGGAATTGTTGGCTTGCCGGAGCTGGAGCGCCCGGATTTTGCAAGGAGGCATGTACGGCGGGGGCTTCTTAATGCTCGTCTCTGGTGTTCCACCATCCTTCACTATTTAGGCTGCGTGTCCCCATGTGTAATGCCGTTCGAAATGACGGTGCCAAAGCCAAACTCCTCGCAATAGCCCATTTGATAATGAAATTAAAATTAATTTCACTCTATTTTACTATTTTTTCAATTCAACATCACAATCATTACTTTTTTATCTTCTTTTTTTTTCAATTTCTCTCTTATACTTTTTCTTATATATTATTACAATTAATTTTTTAATAATAATTTCTCTCAATTATTCAACATTTTTTCCCTAAATTCAATAACATAAATCATTATTTTTTTATTTTCTTATTCAAATTCTCTCATATATTTTTCCCAATTACTTTTGTCTTCATCTCTTCAAATCAAATTAAATCAAACTAAATCAAACTTGACTCCATTACCAAATGCAACATTAACAAATTTGTTTAATTAGCAATGTTATTGCCTGAATTTAATTATCCTAGCTTGGAAACATTCAATATTTCAACTAGTTCGTGAAAAACTTATAATGGGGGTTACTGGCTCCAAATCTTATTGCAACCCACCCTTGCCTGTGGAGAGAGAGAGTGTTCCGGGGGATCGATCAGATTGTAGCCTTCTGGGTCGGTCTCATTATTGAAATTTCCATAAACAGACCCGATGACATAAAAAGCATACCTGTGCAGATGCATGGGGGTGATTTGCAGTTCATAACATTGGTTCCCTGGAAGACAACCTCGACTTCTTTGTTGTAGTTCAGGATCTTGACTTTAGTCCCTGCAATTGTAAGCTCAGTGTTCTCCTGCGGATCTTCGGCTGCAAAGTCGTGGAAGGTCGTCGGCCAATCAGGAAAATCATTATAGATCCCACTCATGTTTCGGTGCAGAATAACACGAAGTATAACAAAGTAAGTCCAGATGTTACATAGTACAAGCTTTCAAATGTGCAACCATTAAAAAGTGTCTTTACATGCATATACATGTAAATGGTACATTAAATTGGGCTTGTCGTGCCTGACTCCAACTACACAACCCCAATCTAGGTCGCCGGTGATCTATGCACCGACGACCTCGATTGAAGTTGCGGTGGTCGGAGTCAGGACCCCCACTACCCCTCTCCTTCCTCCCCAGTTATTTAGTTTCTTTTTAAAGTTATTTTTATTTTTAGAATTATTATGAAAATATTTGTTTTAAGGATAACTCGGATCATTTTAGTTTCATATTCAAATCCCACTTCTTGACATGTACCAAATAATTAATTGGGATAGTCCAAATTCATGGTACATTAAATTTCACCCCTTCCCGATCCTATATTATGTTCGGTCCGGTCTACCAAATGTAGCCTTGATATATATTGATTGGATCAACATAATTATAGAAAAACCGATAGGAGTAGTATAATAAATAGGAAAAATGACCAGAAATGCATTCACCCAAAAAAAAATGACAAGAAATGCAGCGTCGACATTGCAAAGTTGTTGAAGAGTGTCCATATAATCTGAATATGCTCGAGATATATTTTGTGATGAAAGCAACCGCCCAATGTGCGGACATTTCGTTTAGTATACAATTATAATATCAAGTTTAAGTGGGAAAGGGTTCGGCTCCCCGGCAACAGTCTCTGGTATGAACCAATCAAGGAAGCTTAGTAGTTTGATTTGATAGTCTAGCTGATATTGATTAGTTAGGCCGCCACTAATTTGAACTAATTAAATGAACCTCGTTGAATTGGTTTGAATATTTAGGGATTGAGTTGTTTAGGAATTGATTGATAGAATTGATCAAGAGGCTTCATCTGCGAAGGGTTCCATACCGATTCAAGACTCCTCTTGACTCGTCTTCTCTATGTAGCAGTCTCTATATGAATTGGGCTATGATCTGCTTCCGGTTTTCACTGGGTTACATATAGAGTTTATCTCATGAGGTTGAAAATGTCTACAACATCTGGATGAAATTCTGCAATTGTACCTAGATTTAATTGATTCTGCAATTGTACCTAGGTTTTAATTGATTTGTGAACCCGTTGTATTACTGTTTGTAATGTACCATGTTGGACATTTTTTTCCTGTATCCGTTTTTGTGATCAATGGAGATTCATTGATTTTCGAGCACAAAAAAAAAAGTTTAAGTGGGAGAGGAAAATTGTAGCTCATGGGAATCAATTGCAATCAAACCACCTTAGCAGCCTGCCTTTTCAAACAGCCAGTAATCCATCTTATTCTTCTTCGGAATTGCCTGAAATGGAATTGTCAACTTTCCGAAGTTAATTTAAGGTTTATTAAAATTATTATCTACAATAATTGATTTGGTGAAATCTATTGACATATATTGATGGACTATGCATATTTTAGAGGATTCTATAGGAGTATAATTATGGAATTTCCAACAGGACACTTTATAATACATTTCCTTTTTGCTGAATGTTCGAGATACAGTTCTATGTTGAAATTTGATGGGATTGACGTAAGCAATCACTTTCGAAAAAAAGAACAAGTTCGCTCGAATGAACAACAAAATATATCAGCAACAAAGGTTCAACCCATAACGGAAGTTCAACGACCAGCAATTTTTTTTTTTCCTTTTTTTTCATATGTTTGAAATTCGAAATTTTGAACAATGACTTATATGGTAAACAATCACTTCTGAATCTTTTCTCTCTTTTTTTCCTTTCCTCTTTTTTGTCTCTAACTGTTTTTTTTTTAAAGAAGGGGGGTTGATTCAAATGAACTATAATTTCAGCACCTAAATTTCAACTAAACAACGGAAGTTCAACGGCCTGCAAATTATTTATTCTTTTTTTTTGGCAAGTGTTTGAAATTCATAACCATGCTATGGAACTAAATTACGTCCAATCTACGGAGTTCATGAGTGACATATAGCATTTCAGTTGTGAGACGTTCAGCACTGTCGGAGGATAAAAAAATCGGAGGAATTAGCAATCCTGTAAAAAATAATGATCTAGGACGAAAATAATAAAAGCGCCAAAAGTTGATGTATAGAAAATCCAATGGGCTTATACAAGTTTGGTCCCATATCGACTCAAAACCTCAAGCTTGTAAGTGATAGAATCCAAGCCACATTTAAATCCATGGTTATCTTCTTGATTTTCTAATGTGGGATTAAAATTTCTAATGCCTATCCTCCCGTGCAACGTGTGGTCATTTTCTACCTATAAGTTATCACGTGCCCTTAACCACTCCCCCTCAACAACTGACCTCGAACATGGCTCATCTTCTGTGCTCGAGCGAGGGGGGACTTACACGAGGCAATCTTTTGGCTGCATTCGAACATACTGGGTTTGGCGTTGTGTGAGTGCATGCGCATACGCGTAATTTGTGCTCTAACCATGTAAAATTTCACTAGGCCTATAAGTTATTGGGTTCATCTCTAACCCAAAAGCTCTAGCTGATAGATTGTGATACCCGGTCACTTATAAACTCGTGGATTTCTCTTTAATTTTTTCGTGTGAGACAACATATCATCACTTATAAGCTTGAGCTTTTAAGTGAAAATGGGCTCAAGCCCGTACAAGCCTAGTGAAAATTAATATGGTATCAGAGCCTAGGTGCGCACCCACACCGCTTCAGACCCAATATGTCCGAGTGCAGTTAAAAGTGCGCCTCATGTTAGTCCTCCTTCGCCCGAGCATGGAAGAAGAGCCCAACACGAGGTCAATTGTTGAGGGCGAGTGTTTAAGGGCACATGACAAAGTGTAGGTAAAAATAGACCATATGGTGTACGTGGGGGCGAGTGTTGATGAGTAAAATGGAATAAATCCCACGTCGGAAAAGAAAAAGAAAATTCATGAGTTAATATATGGCTTGGATACCACTATTTATTAGCTTGACCTTTTAAGTGAAAATAAATCAAAACACCTATAAGTCCATGGAAATTCAATATGATGACCGATGTGTCTTTCTGCCAATTCAATATGATGACCAAAGTGTCTTTCTGTCAATATCCTTTTACCAGTGTTATTTTCACGTGGGACATAGGTTAACAAATTCTTCTGTACTTTTCAAATTGATCAGTATCCTGCAAAATATAAGCCAATCAGGGGTTCCGTAAGAGTTTGATTATCGAAATCCAGAATTGACTTCGGGTTAACTGCACGATTTTTTCAGATGAGATTTTAATTCTAAGAATGTGGTTTGATCATGCTGCTGATGCTGAGTAGAGCTAGAACCACGACTACCCCTTGCTATTTGGTGGTTTCTTTCGATGGTTATCTCGACTTTAGATGGATTCTGGCTGTCCGTTTGGTTTTCGGTCGATATAGTCTGATTCAGCTCCAGGACTATAAACATACAGAACTATTTTCCGCTTGCTTTAATGGTGTCAGTTGATAGTTATCTCGGCTTGAAATTCTAATGCAGTCTTTGTATCATCCCCCTTTTTGGTGTTGAGCAGTGCCCCGATTATTTAATCGTAATTTGCCTTATATTGGCATTTTAAAGCCGGAGTACCGCAACTAATCCCTTGGTAGCTTCTGCTGAAAAAGAATGTGACGCAGCGTACACACGAGTAACATGTCACAGACCCATTGATTCCGTAGAATATTGGAACTATGACCTTCAACTCTTTATTGATTCTTCGAATACCTAGGTAATTGGTATTCAAATCGGATCGAATCCAAGAATGGGCAAGAGCACAAAAGTTCCAATTTTTATTGAATAATAAAAAACAACCATCTTTAGCCTTAGGCTTACAAAGCTTAAATAGGGTTTTAAAAAAAACATAAATTACACAAAAAGAAATAAATTTTTCTAAAATTATAAAAACGCCAAAATAACATAAAAATATCATTTTGAGACCCTAAACGATGGAATTCGCCTTAAATCTCGTCATTTCACAGCCAAAAGCTGTGAGCTGTGCTCCTGAGGTCGTTTCCTTCAAAACAGGGTCGTCAAAACATGTTTTTCCCAGCTCGTCTTCTACCGCATCTGACTGGGTACCTATTGATATGTAGGACCATCCTTGGATATAATCTGAATAAATTCGAGATATAATTTTGTCATGAAAGCATTGAAAGGAACCATGCAATGTTCGGATGTTTAGTACTAATTTATTATAGGAAGTTTAAGTGGGAGAAAAAAAATTGTAGTTCATGGGGACCAATTGCGATGAAACCAACCCAGCTGCCCTCACTTTCAAGAAACGTACTAATCCATCTTATTCTTCTTCTGTATTGCCTGAAATGGAATTGCCGGCTTTCTGAAGTCGGAGTGCCGAGCTCTTGCAAGGAGGCATGTATGCCGGGGGCCCCTTAACACTCGTCTCCGGTGTTCCACCGTTCTTCACTATGAACACCGTGTTCATTCCCCAGGTGTAATGCTTATCGAAGTGGCAGTGCCACAACCAAACTCCTGGAGATATTTCAAATTTTGGTTAGCAACAGGATCATGGATTTGAGTCACGGGAGAAATTTGAGATCTTAGCTCTGTTGAATAACACATACCGGGATTACTGGCTCGAAATCTGATTGCAGTCCACCCTTGCTTAGGGAGAGAGACTGTGTTCTGCTCCGGGGGATCGATCAGATTGAAGCCCAGAGGGTCGGTCTCATTGTTGAAATTTCCATGACCATATCCGACCACATAAAATGCATACCCATGCAGATGCATAGGGTGATCCGTGGAGTGTTTAATACCATCAGTCCCTTGGAGAACAATCTCGACTTCCTCGTTGTAGTCCAGAACCTTGACCTTAGTCGCCGGGGTTGTAATTAAATCTGGCAGTTCATCAGCCGCGAAGTTGTAGTAGTTTGGGGGCTTATCTGGAAAATCAGCGGTATAAATCCCACTTACGTTCCTGTTCAAAAATAATATATAACAAATTTAAGTGAGTGCAAATTATTCAAATTGGTTGCTATACATATAACAACTTTTCAAATATGCAAACCTTAAAAGATGCTTCCTTGAGATTGGATATCAGTTTCTTGCATAAGATGGTCAAGGCGGAAAACATCGGAGAAAAAAGAATCAAATGCTATTCTGGATTGAGCTCCTCGGTTTAGTCGAAAACATAACACTACTTTTCAGAAAACTTTATTCGAAATGAAAAAGGGAAATCATGTCCCAGCTCGATCGCCAATAATTTTACCTGCAAATATTGAATTAAAAGGGGGACTAGATTTCTGTACCTGTAGTAAGCCATCAGGATATCGAGAGGTGGGTTCCACCAAGACGCGTTGTTCAAGCTCGCCGCAGTCACATTAGTGGTGCCTGATTCATTTGTCCGATAGATATAATCCACCGCAGCAACAACGTACATATGAGTGGTTATGTTCTTCGGGACATCTATAGGGTACTCTTTACTTGCTAAGCTTCTGATTCGACTCCTGAAACTATAACCCGCAGTAAGGTCCCCATATGTTGGCAGGGCAGCCGGGAAGTAAGGCACCGAGGTGTTGGGATAGCTGCCTGTGTACTGAAGAATAGCAGTAGCATTCTGACGGTCAGTATCTGCTTGGATGTCTGGCCTTTCAGTGTCGAACTGTCTGGCAGCCATATAGTACCGGCCTGCAGGCTGGTTCGTCGTGACCAGGATATCCATGGTCTGTCCCGGGCTTATCATCACGTAGCTTGTGTCTAAGGGTTTTACATACGATCCGTCCATCCCAACCACGGTGAGGTTGTGATGACCGATTGCGAAGAACATCTCCACATCCATGACTCCATTGACCAGATGGATGAGGTATGTTTTTCCAGGATCGACCAACCAGTGGTACGTGGATTCTGCAGTACGCACAAGCGATAGTAACTAATCATTATCAGATCTATGACAAGTCGATCTTTAACAGCTGTTGCTGTTTTAGCTCCAGCTCTTCGGGTCCAACGTTTCCAGTTCGGGAAATGTATGTACCTTTTGAGCAATTGCAAAAATCTCCAGGCTGACCGTTAATCGTGTAAGCACTAGAACTGGGCAGTGCAATATCCTCTATGGTGTCCTCTTCTTCAACGTCCGGATCAATGTCGACTTTGTGCCATGATGCTGCAAAAAAAAGTAAAAATAAATAAATAGAAGCATAACGACATGGGCGTGATCAATCCTGTCCAGATTGTTTCTTTTTTCTTCCCTAATGGAACAGCAACTGGAATTTATATCATGGGTTTCAGCAATAGAACTTCCGTACATATTACGACGACTTCTTCCCCATCCGGTTCTGGAAATGGATAGCCCATCCCCTCGGAAGGTAAGATAACGATTGCGCCATGAACGGTCGCCCGAGTCCAATCACTGTGGGCATGCCACCAAAGCGTCCCTATCTCTCGAGTGAATATAATTTCGTAAGTAAAGTTTTTGCCCGGTTCAATCGGGCACTGTGTGATGTAGACAGGACCATCGGACCAGGGATTCCTCGGCTGTTTAACACCATGCCTGCAAATCAGACATCAATATTTGTCTTAGGGTATATATGCAATGATGTATATCGTCATTTCCTTTGCATGCGGATAATATTCTTTCGTACTTCTTTAAAATGCTAATAAAAGCTTTTCTTTTTTCGAAGCACAGAACAAATTGCTATAATAGAAGAGAAAAACAAATTAAGGGATGAGAAGTTCACCAGTGAATCGTGATCCCAAAATCAGCATGGTTGTGGAGATTTACATAAGCAGTGTCCCCTCTGTGGACGCTGATGACCGGACCAGGAAAGCTGTCGTTCACCGTCATCACGGTCTTGTTGAGACACAACCTAGTGAGGTTTGTCTCCTTCAGCTGCAAGCCGTATGTGTACAAAGAAGAGAGCATGAGGCCGATATGCAGCAAAGGAAACACTGCTCTATGGAAATGGCACGGCCAGGTACGTAATGCAAGCATGCACGCTTAGTAAAACTTACCACAAAATCATAGTAATGGACATCGGCCCGAGCCACAGGGGAGAGTATCATCATCACCGAGCAGAAGCAACCACCCAGGAGGACAAGAAACGATATCATGTCACCGGAACCCGAACTCGGGAAATGACCCATTCCTGCTGACAAGAATGGCTGCAGGTAAAGGTTTTGAGGCTTCTGCAAACTCTCCGCTCCACGCTTGTTCTTTAGAAGTAGCTACCGGCCTGCGTGTGCGATATATGTGGGTCCATACATACGTATATTTATGAATGTAGAAAGGCGCTGCTCCTGCTCAGTTGGACTTTTCAATTTTAGACTACCTCACTAATGGAGGCTCTGTCTGGCTCTACATATGCAGACTAGCTTGGCTTGAACTCTACGTTTCATTTTCTTATGGAATAGTTCACTTTTGCTTTGCCTTTTGTAAGGAGGCCATGGTGTAATTCAAATGATAACGAAAAATGCATGTTGAAAGGCCGCTTTTAGCTACCCATCAACAAAAAGAAAGGCAGATGTTACTGTTAGTTCTCAAATTTTTATTTTTTCAATTATTTTGTCTTAGATTCTTTCTTCTTCTTCTTCTTCTTTCTTCTTTTTTTTTTTAATCTTCAACATTATTCTTCTTGTTCTTCTTTTTTTTTTAATCTTCAACATTATTCTCAACGACACATGTCTTGTTTGCTTTAATTCTACCGTCCGATTTTCCGTCCGGAGATTACTTTTCCATCCAAAAATTATTTTTCAAATGACAGTTTTATTAAAAAAATAAAAAACTAAACAAGATATAAAAAAAAATGGATAATGTACAGGAAGATATCGTATATGTCGAACTCGAAATCTTGCTGGCAGCCATCACTGTCTCAACGAGGTTAGTTTGGCCTTTGAAGGCGTTCGCAATCCAACAGGGGGGGAACTGGCAGCCGGTAGGGCCCCCTCCACCAATAATCATAATAATCATGGGAACCCAGTTGAAACAGAGATCCCTCCATAATGAGGGGAACCTCGTCAGTGACCACTGTACCCCTTCGAGGCCACTGACGACCCCAGAGGCCAAACTGTGAGGGCCCCAATGCCCCGATATCCCCCTCTGATCCCTTTCTTCTTCAATGTCTCTATTTTTTTAATTAAAAATTTGTTAATTTTTAAAAGAAAATATTTTTAGTAAAATTATATTTCGAAAATGCTTTTTGGTCGAAAAGTAATGTTTTTGATGAAAAATAGGCATTGAAGTGAACAAAAGTTGTAATGCTAATGATAAAGTTGAACAAACAAAAAGGTTTAGGATGAATATGAAAGGAACACAAAATTGAGATCAAAAGTGACATTTTCTCTCAATGAAATGCTATTCATGGTTATATTAGAAAAGGGGGAAAAAATAGCATAGCATGAAAATTCTTAAATCCCGAAATATTTGCTTCCAAATCCAGGACACTTCGCCAATCCCTCTTTCTCTATTACTCTCTAATCTCTATTACATACTACTATAACAGTAACTCTCCATCTTTTTCTTTCTTTCTTTTATTTTTTTTGCTCGCTTTTTCATTATTTTTTTTATTATAAGAGAGGTTTATCAATTAATAGGAGAATGGAAGTGGTACGAAAAGTTTTTCTTACTAGAATTACATTATACATGTAATCTCTTGGTTTCAAGCGAGAATGTGTGTGGCACTGCACTGTAATTTTACTATACAATATAGATTTTCTTGCTATGTTCTTCAAAAATTAAGCATTAAATAATTAACACGTCGCAAAGTAATAACCTATAATATTTACTCCCACACATTGTCTTGCACTGCACCATGTTTGCAAGAAGATCAGAAACAAAAAGCCAGACCATAAGGAAACCAAAATCTGATAGTTAATTTCGTTGCTAGTTGAACCAAAATAGAGAACACATAGCAACTTTTAATTTTTTATAAATGTAAGAAAATTTAAGACATATGCAGACAAATAACTTACTGAATAACCAAGTCAATGTCCAAACAAGGATTATTCCTAGACAATAGATTGAAAATATTTCGTGATCTCGCTAAAGAAAATTGCAAGGTTGTTTAAGGTTTTATTATTATTATTATTATTGAATTTGAGAAGATAATTTGGTTTATTAAAATGACGATTATCTACAATAGAATCGATTTGGTGAAATCTATTAATATATACATATATATATATATATGGAATGTACGAATTTTAGAGGATCCCATAAGAGTATAATGGAATTATCTAACATGAGACAGTATAATATATTTGGAGATACTCTTGACAAGTAAAAATAACCACAATGGTTGTTATATTTTTTACCGTCATATCCTCTTATTTAAAATTTTGGCCATGCATGTGTTTTAAATTTTTTCCTTTTAAGATTCATCTCTCATAATTTGACTATTCATGTTTTCAACCACGCATCTTCTCGTCGATACTCGGTCTCGTCCGTGAACGAATCATATCCATTTCGATATTAAACCAAATTGAATTGCATTGGTTCAACGAAATAATAATAATAATTTATTTACTTATAAAAATAAAGAGAGACTGTACGACGTGGTCTCGTATTCCTCCTCTCCAATCCAAGTCTGAAGAACTAGGAGAGGAGTCAGACAGTGTCTTTTCCATTGCCGTTTCCGGCTTTGATGACTCCGTGACATCAAAAAAGAAAAATCTCTCAGCATCGACCGACTTTCCCAAATTTATGTCATCACATTCACCCAAAAGGAGAGGAAAAAAATTATGCATGTCATCAACAAAAATGTTCATCAATGATAAATTTCAAATAAAATTTTACTTATTGTAATATTTCGAAATAAATTAGAGAAATTATTCATTTATTTTCACAGAAACAAAGGATGATGATAGACAGTTGTCTAAAGGGAACGTGATCGTCTCCACGTAATTAATTGTCGGCTCGCTTACAGGTGCAACTCTCCAGTACCATTGCCATTTCATCTCGTATCTCTCATTGTATATATATGCAATAATATAGAGATCCATCCAACATGACCTTAGAAGAAGTTACAAATGGGCTAATAGTCCAAAAAAGTACGACATTTACACTCTTTTTTTTTAATTCGAGCACGATTTTTCGAAAATTACCCAAAAAAGTATAATCTTTCATTTTAGTCTCAAATTTAGCACAACGTTAAACTTTTCGTCATTTTTAACTATAATGTCACGTGTTGTCACGCTATTGGATGAGTGGGTCCCACTTATTTTTATTTAATTAAAAATTTTGAAACTTTAAAAAAAAAAGAGAGAGAGGGCCGACTAACGAGCTGAGGCTCGAAGGAGGAGGGGGCCGGCGATAGTGGTCTCGATTGCAGCCATCACCGCCCCAATCGGAGTAGGCGACGATGAAAGGGTCAGTGACGATAACAAGATCGTCGCCGACCTCGACTGAGGAGGTGATGGCCACAATTGAGGCCGCCGCTACTGGCCCTTTCTCCTTTGGGGCTTTAATTGTCAAAAAAAAATTAAATAAAAATAAGTGAGACTCACTCATCAAATATCATGACAACACGAGACATTACCATTAAAATTGATGGAAAATTTAAGGTTGCATTAGATTTGATACTAAAATGAAATGTTGTGCTTTTTTGGACAATTTTCGAAAGATCGCGCTAGAATCATAAAAAAAAATGTAAAGGTCATACTTTTTTGGGCTATTAACTGGAGTCCCATAATTTGTAGATCAAAAGACGGGCCGAGGGGATGTGACTGTCAATAACAGTGACGATGTTGTACAATGATTTTTTATTATTTCTTTAAGTAATTAAATGATTTTTTATTTGGTTGAACTAGTGCAATTCGTTTTGATTTAATATCAAAACGGATTTGACTCGTTTACGGACGAGATCGAGCGTCGACAAGAAGACGAGTGGTCGAAAATGTGAATAGGCAAATTATGAGGGGTGAATTTTAAAAGAAAATAATCTAAAATACACATACGGTCATGATTTAAAGTAAGAGGATCTAACGGCTAAGAATATTGGTTGGTTTTGCATATCAATCGTAGTAGTATCACCTCCAATGGAATTTTCTAAAACAAGATGTTTAAAATAACGGTTCTGATTTGAAATTTGATGGGGTTGATGGTAAGCAATCACTTTTGTATAAATAAATAATTAAGGAACAAGTTCATTTGGATGAACAACAAAATTTCAGCAACCGAAAGTCCAACTATACAGAGTTCAAGATACAATAGCAATTGGCAAACTAGAAAAAAGGGGTTAGCAAATTATTCGACGAATTTGGTTGGGGCAACAATAAGAAAGGTAGTAGCTACTTTACTCTAAAAAGTTGGTTCTGCATTTGCCAGCCGAAGTCTTCCGATGGCACCGGCGGATCTACCCTCTTCTTAGTGAGATCGAATAAACCCACTAAATTTTGCAATTTTTTATTAGAATACCTATATTTACAAATATTTTTCACTTTTAAGGTACTTAAAAAACTTCACAGAACTATGGTATCAAATATAAATTGAATGTCCATCGAAAAAATATAAATTGAACGCACTTTCTTTTTTTCAATCTGCCTTGTATATTGAAAATAGTAAATAATTGAAGTCAATTCCCAAAAAAAATCCACAAATCACTACCTAGTATATGGTAACCATTATTAAATATGGTAAAATTTCCTACCTAATTAGCAATAGATGCATGCACTTAATAATTAATATATGCCTATAACCAAAAAACAATTAATATATTTCATTAAGGAAATATAAATGAGACAACATAAACAACGGATTTTCTATAGTTGAAATTGAATTAATAATAACAATATAACAGAAAAATGCCACCTATACATATAGTAAAATTGACTCTCAAAGCAATAGATGTACTTCAATTTATGTAATTGAAAAAGTTAGAAAAGTAAATATTTTCGATGTGAATCCCGGTATCTGAAAGTCCAATTGGGCCCTGACTAATCTAATCTAGCCGGGTCGGCCCACTAAGTAAATATTGTTTTGAAAATTATAAAAAAGTTAATATAAATTTAAAATAATGAAATACTAATTGAAAATTACAATATTTTTCTTCACTAAAAATAAAGCAACTATGACTATCAGAGTTGGGAAAACTCTACAACTTTACCAGAAAAATGAGTCAATAAAATAACTTGTATTGTATTTTCGATTTTAAGGTATTGATATTTCTAATTTATATACAAATCTGATGATTATTTTAAAATATTGAGTGATTAATAACTATAAAGCTAATATTATATTTATTGCTTTGGAAGTCAATTTTACTACATGTATAGATGTAGAAACAAAGGGAAATCAAAAGTAAATTGAATAGCTGGCAAATTTATTAAGATAGCTGATTGAGCCCATTCAGATTTCAAGAAGAACAGACCCACAATTATATTTTGTATAACAGAGAACTACGAATAAAGGTTAATTCCAAAAAGATTAAAAAATAATAATTATGGTTTTGTCCTTTATCTAAAATAATACGACAAATAAAGCTAAAAAAATATTTTACGATGAAAAAATTAATAAGTCTAATTTCAGTCATTTTAGACGAAATGGAAAAAAAGAAGAAGATGAAACTATCCGTTTTAAAATTTTCTTCTTAATAGAATCTTTTGGAGAAAAACAAAATTACCAAAATTAGGATAAATAAAAAGATTAAATATTTTGGCAAAAAATCAAAATATTAAATCATTTCATCGTTGTCTACTTAAATTCCAATATTGTTAAAACTTATTATTTTCTTTTATATTATTAAACATTGAGTTTATCATATGTAATATATACTTATATGAGAAAAAACCTGTGCTATGCGCTCATATTAAACTAGTAAGTATTATAATTCACTAAACTAAATGAGAGCAAAGCCTATAAAATCGGAATTCTTTTTTTGCTGAGTTTTTTTCTAAAATGGTGGCCAGTAGTGATGCAATATTGTCGCTCATTGCCAAGCAATATTCGAACTCTCGTGTTTAACTGCGAACATATTAAACGAACCGAACAACCAGTATAAGTATTGACATCGTCAGCATAGAACATCACCAGGTGCCTAATATGGTTCACAGAAATCGAAGATGACCTCAGGCTTAAGCCAAAGAGTCCACCAAGCATATGTCCCCAGGGGAATCGAATTCCAGACATGAGGGTCTCCAAACCACATGAGAGTAAGTTTGGATTCACTAGACCATTATCATTGATGGTATAAAATAGGAATTTATTAAGAATTGAAAAGATTAGTCTACTGTTCTAATTGTAGTTAATTAGAGGAATCGTCTAGTGTGAAACGCATTCTCTGGCAAAATAGAAAGCAGAGTAACATGGCGTGTATTCCTAACTTTAAGAAAATGATATATAGATTTAATAATCAAGTGAAAATTTTAATTACATGAGTACTTCTCTATTCGGGAACCATTTGCCGCCTCTGTCATATTTACAAGTAGAAGCTACAGAAATCATACTTAAATGAACACTTGATTTATTAAAGATAACAATGCCTACAAACATGAGTAAATTAACTTGGTGATGTTAAAAAATAATACTTTTAGAACATGTTAAGTATTATTCCTAAAATAGTAAAACTATTAATTTCATTTAAAATCTTTGATATAGTGAAAATATTTGTATGAATAACGTTAAGTATTTTAGAAAAAAAAATAATTTATGAAAATCAGAATTCTGTCTAATAGAATTCATCCTGATTTTAAGTTTTACATCTTAATATAAGAAAATGAGTAAATCAATATGCGCAGTAAACCCGTACAACAGACATGGATGAAAACTAGAGAAAAGATATTCTGATATATTCAAATTTTGTCAAAGAGTTTTGTATTTTATTTATTAACAGTAACTACCCTGATTATGAAATTATAAATTATCTAGATAATATTTCATAGCACAACAATATATCACAGTTTGCACTCATTAGCTACCGAGTCCAGGATCGGCCAATTGGTAAGGGGTTCAACCACCTCAGTATGGAACGACCAGATAATGTCAACTTTAAGCCCGTTCCTGCACCACATATTTATCCACTGATCAAGACCTCAAGCTACCGCGAACTCATACTCGTTAATCCTAAAAGACGGAATGCACCTCTAGTTAGAAATCTCGTTAACTCGATTGCTGCTCGTAATATACTTAGCATACACCTATCTGCTAATGAAGCTGATGACTGCTTTCTTTGGTTGAATACGGACTCTGGAAATCATACTGTCAAAAGTCCTTCTATATCTGGGATAAAAAAACACAGATTTCTTTCCTAACCGAGCTTCAGCAGGAAGCCGTTGTAGTCCCAAAATTTCCATGAAAGATGCAAAATCCACTTGTGGAGATTTTAGAATGAATGCCTCCCCTGGTTGGAGGCCCATACCCGCTTTGCAAAACCGGTTCCGATAACTATGCTCATCTTTACAAAGATTGCATTTTTTTTTTCTGATCTTTCACGGACTCTCAATTGTATAACGGGCACTATAAGGAGCATTTGGAGGAATCCAGAGAGACCATAGAAATTCATCATCAGATTCTATTCGCAGCAACATCTACATTCCCCCCAAACCTCCTGAGAGCACTTGGATCAAAATTCGAACTGATGCATCGTGGAATGCCGATGCAACTTCAATTGCTGATGCCGTCTACGACCAGTCTAACTCAATCATCAAGTCATGGAATGCTCGTAGAGTGATGGCCTCACCCCTGCAAGCAAAAGCTCAAGCTGTTCTTTTGGCTGCCTCTATCGGCCGGGACTATGGATGATCGAAGTTCTGGATTGAGACTGATGCTTTGCTTTCAGTGGACGCCATTTCTAACATCCCCCGGAACATACCTTGGGAGCTTAGGAGTATTGTGCCGGACATCTTATTTACCCTCAGACGTTTTTCGAACTGGCGATGTACATGGCTACCTAGAACTTCTAACCTTGACGCACTTCATCTCAGCCAACTTGGGGCCTTAAAAACATGGACATTTTCAGTGGTGAGACATTCGGGCAACGTCAAGGATAGTGGCATTTTTGTGAGTAGCAAGGCTTTGGGACTGAGACCAGCGAAGCTCCCACCATCTCGCTTGACCTCAAAGTCCAATTGGTCAAAACGCATTGCCGGCTCGGAACAACTCGCAGTATCTTTTTGGTCTATTATCATTTATCGCGACTAGAACTCAATGAATTCATAACTCTAACATCGAAAGTTTGCTTTTAGTGACTACTACCAAAAACGCGTCAAACGCAGTACAGAAGCTCAGGTGAGGCCGAGTCCTATCATTGCAGAAACTCCTCAGATGTCCGAGGTGGGTGCAGGCGATATCGAAACATGAACTCTGAGGGTACAAATTGATACAAGAAAAAATTCAATGTCCAAAGTGAATCAAATGCAAATATTCGGGGTGGGAATAGAATTTTCCCGAAAAGTTATTGAGGCGCCCAAAAGGTTCATCACGTCCGGTGCAAAGAAGAAGACGAACGCAAAGCGGCAAAATCCATGAGAGGAGGAGCAGGCAGAGCGCTTTTGAGATCACTCAGCTTCAGCTCCAAATCCTTCCCTTCGACCAATCCGTCAACCCCAACCAATGGAAGGCCCCTGCAGAGGTTCAGGCATCTCGCGGCTGCAGCGACAAAGAGACCACCTCCTCCTCCTGTTCAGGATCAAGAACACCGATCCCCGGAATCAAGAATCAAGAGGGACTCCATGATTCTCGAGATGTTCAAGCTCAGACAGCTCAAGAGTTCCGGGAAGGACAGCAAAAGGGGAGCTGAGGATGCTCCTGAGGCTGAGGCTAACACTGGAGCAGGGCACACAAAGGTCGTGTCTTGTTTCGAGGAGCTGGGGCTCAGCGAGGAGGTGGTCGGGGCAATCGCAGAAATGGGCGTCGTCGTTCCCAGTGAGGTCCAGTGTGTCGGGATCCCTGTGGTTTTGGAGGGTAAAAGTTTGGTCTTGCTTGGTCCTTCTGAGTCGGGCAGGACTTGGGCTTACTTATTGCCTCTGGTTCAGGTACAGTGCAGACTGCAGTGCTCTCTGCTTGTATATCACCGGACTTGAACTGGAATTGAAAATAATTGATCTTTGTCTGTTGGAGCCTTCTGCTCGTGTGATTGCCTGAATTGCTCTTGTTGGTTCGTTGATATATGCCCCGTTCCCTTCTTGCCTGGTCCGTCTCCCATGTGTTTGATGAAATGGTGCAATATTTTGCTTTGCTTCTGATAAAAAAAAATGGTGTTTCTCGGTATTTTTTTTTTTAGTCACCCCCCCGTGGGCCAAATTAGACAATGATAGAATGTCTTATTCGATGAATCTTGGCAGCGGCTGAGGAAAGACAGGGCTTCCTTTGGCCTCAAGCGGGAGTCTCCGAGAGCAATCGTGTTGTGCCCCTCGGAGGAGCTATGCGATCAGGTTTCTAAATATTTTCTGGTGCTTTGTTGTGAATTCCATTTTCGCTCAGAACTCAAAAAAGTTAAATGAACATTCTCAGGTGTTTTGTGCAGCAAAACTTATTAGTAGCCGCACACAGTTAAAGACAGTTGCTGAAGTTGGTCCTGTGGGGGAATCAGGACGTAAAGATGAGTCATCAGCTGTCCCAATTGGCATGTTAGTTGGAACACCGGAAGAAATTCTTCAGCAGATCGACGATGAGGATTTCACTCTTACCGATATCAGATACATTGTATGTTCATGCTACCAATATTTGATCGTATGGCTTGTGTTATTCAGGACTTAGTGACTCATAGATTGGTAACTCTTGCTTTCATTGGTGATTATGGAACTGTACTGTCAGGTTTTGGACGATGCAGATATCATACTAGACAGCGATTATTTCCCGAAAATACTCAAGATTTTCAACTTGTTGAAGAACCGCACTGCAGAAGATCCCTCCTTCCAGACCATATTGGTAGCCTCTATTAGTGAGAAGGTATGGCCTTTCAAGCTCCAAGCTTTTTTTTATGTACGTAAGCTCCAAGTTGATAAGTCATAGACTTCAATTTTTCAGTTATGTATCTGTGGAAACCGCGTTCTCTGGACCCTTCTCAATTATTTCCGAGAAATGGAAAGTGAGAGTTTGTGGGAGGTTTTCTAAATCACAGAGAGCCAATGTATTTTTTCTCTACTTATTATGCTGTTGAATGGTTTCCAGATGCTAGGAGAGGAACTCTTGAAACGTATCGAGCAGAAAGAATCAGGAAAAGTGACTGCTATGATATTGGAGATGGACCTAGCCGAGGTGTCTGGCCTCTTCGAGTCTCCAGATGCTTTAAGGAAGAGAGTCACCACGGCCGTGAGATCCCTGGCCTGAGCCCTTCAAATTTTATTACTGCCAGTAGACCGAATACCAGAAGATCCCCTTAGATCTGTTTATTTTATTGGTGAACTTTTTGTGTGTATATTGTTTTTGCCTATAATATCAATTGATATCATCGCGCGACTTCATCAATCATTTCGTGACTTCCAATTCGTAATTACCTCTAGCCTTGTGTTACAAGGTAATTGTCGAGAATATCCCCAACTTAGAGAACCGGTATTTCTTTCGGTCGCAGAAAACTGGAATTGGAAACCGTTTTCGGTTTAATGAGTATACTTTCAGGCGGATGCATGGAAAATGTTTTCATAATTAATTGTGTGCGTGAGAATGAATGGTGAGCTTGTTGGACAAAATTGGAAATGTGGTAAGAGTATAGGTGGTTCTTTGAAAAAGGAAAAGGAGAGTTATGAAGAATGATTAAATTGGGAACCCATCCCCGAAGACTAGACATCTTTTCATTTTTTCCCCAATTGTCTTTGGATATTTGCATATTGCTCCTTTTCTATCTATCCCGAAATATCCTACGAGGAGAGCCGGCGGGCATCGTCTTCTTCCTTCACCTTTCACGTTGCTGCGAGCAGAGCCGCCATGGGAGGAACCGGAAGAGCAGTGCTCACACTCACTCTCTCCTCCAACCTTCTCACTCTTTCTCGCCTCTCTTCCACAACCAAGCGCCTCACCAACCTTCCCACGACCGCCCGGCTGTTCCCGCCGCCTTTCAGAACGCTATGCTCCGCCCCAGTAGCCGCTGCCACCACCACCTCCGAACCCGAGCCGTCCCTTCAGCCCCTGAAGCACTCGATGCTGCTGGAGAGGCTGAGGACGAGAACCCTCAAGGACTCTTCCCCTAAAACCCCACAGCCCAAAACCCGAGAAAGCAGCAGAAGCGGCAATATCGACCCCTCGCTGGAAGCACTCAGTAGCTCGGAAAAAGCAAACAAGAAGGGGAAGGGGAAGCTTGTGGGGAGCTTCGAGGAGCTCGGGGTGAGCGAAGAGGTGATGGGGGCGGTGAGAGAGATGGGGATTGAGGTCCCTACTGAGATTCAGTGCATTGGCATCCCTTCAGTCCTGGAGGGCAAGAGTTTGGTGTTGGGCTCTCACACTGGCTCTGGCAAAACCTTAGCTTACCTTCTTCCTCTCGTTCAGGTACCCGTTTTGGATTATGATTCTATTCATGACTTCACTCTTTTGCAAATGTATTCATGGTAGTAGTAGTTGCAGGCCAACTGTAAGTATTGCACGTTTGCCTAATGATGTCTTGCATCCTGTGTGTTGAGTGACTTTATTACTGGCTGGCACAGAAAATTTGATCCTTGATTACTTTTTTCCTTGTGGGTATACGAAAATTGTGGAAAAGCTTAGGCCTTTTGGTGATATCTCAATGCTCCAACAAGCTCGTGTTTTGACACCCTTTGCCATGCCTTGTGAATGCTATTATGGATTGCTTAGCTTTTCAATTGCTCAGGAACGCTATGCCCGCAGTGTGTTAGGTGTACATATATCTTGTGGCTGCTTCAAAATCTTGGGTTTGTCATTGCTTGAATTCGTATTGAAGCTTGTACAGTCTCTTCGATATGCCTGTGATGAAACTATCGTTGCAACCTTTCTGTCCTTTATTTTGTGCTTATCCTGTACAAGCAGTGAAGTCTTCCCAGTCCTCATTCAGCATAGTTAATTTTTTCAGCTGTTGTGAGTTTATATCAGTGACCAAATTCCACCACATCCATACTCTCTTAATTATATGCATCTCATTGGAAGTTCTTGCGTCTGTACTGTAATTTGAATGTATGCTTTAGTCCCCCATAGTTTACAACTAGAAGGAATGGTTTACTTAATAGGCTGTTATTTGTAGTTGTTGAGGAGAGATGAGGTAATGTATGGAATGCTCATGAAGCCTAGGAGACCTCGAGCTATTGTGCTCTGCCCCACAAGGGAGCTCTCTGAGCAGGTGAACGTCAGAAATTTTCCTTTTCTTGATATCAAGTTTAATAATCATCTAGTTAATTAATTGCTTAGTTATTTTACAGGTGTTCCGAGTGGCCAAGTCTATTAGTCATCATGCACGATTCAGATCTACTATGGTTAGTGGTGGAGGTCGAATTAGACCCCAAGAAGATTCACTGAACAATCCTGTGGATTTGGTAGTCGGGACTCCAGGTAGGGTTCTTCAACATATCGAGGAGGGCAACATGGTCTATGGTGATATTAAATATGTGGTTAGTACTATCACAGAAAATTTGTACGCTTTTGCATCTTTATGAGATTCCCTTCAAGCTGGGATCTCTCTACATTTATGTGATTGCTCGGTGGTTTAGTAGGTATTGGATGAGGCAGACACAATGTTCGATCGTGGGTTTGGACCTGACATTCGCAAATTTCTCAGCCCCCTGAAAAATCGACTATTGAAACCTGATGCCAAGGGATTTCAGACTGTTCTTGTCACTGCGACAATGACAAAGGTATAAATTGTAGATACATACATATATTGTATACTTTAGCTTATTTACTATTTGTGAGGGAAACTTTAGGAAAGCTAATTCAGGTGGGTTTAACAGGCTGTGGAGAAGCTAGTCGATGAAGAGTTTCAGGGAATTGTGCATTTGCGAACATCCTCCATACACAAGAAAGTTGCAACTGCTCGTCACGATTTCATCAAACTCTCTGGCTCCGAAAACAAGCTTGAATCGTTGCTACAGGTCTACCTTTTTCACCTTTGTCTCAACTGTTGCTGTTGACAAACAAGTTTGCTTGGGCAAACAGGACTTGAAAGAGATCCTTCTGACCTTTTCTTTATTTTTGATGATGACAGGTACTTGAGCCTAGCTTGGCTAAGGGAAATAAGGTTATGGTGTTCTGTAACACTCTGAACTCTAGTCGGGCTGTGGATCACTTCCTCAGTGAGAATCAAATATCGACAGTCAATTACCATGGAGAAGTCCCTGCTGAGCAGAGGTGAGAGTCACATCATGATAATACTACTGTTGTCCCATCTGTTTCCATCTCTAGAATTCCCAAAAAATCTTGCAGTACAGCCATTGTCTGCATCCCGAATCTGCTTCCAGCATTAGAATGCCTGAAAATCTTGCATACAGCTGGTCTCTACTCTTTGAAAAGGAAGCCGACCACCATAAGAGTCTCACATAAAAGTTCTTGTTAGAAGAGACTGAATCCTGATTGTTATGTATTGTATTAGTTCTATGTTCTCACAAAGTCGATATGTCTATGACATTCATTTCTCTAAAGAGATAGGTTTTTTATTAATTGCGTACCTGTGGCATTGTCTTCTTTCTGAAAATCAGGGTTGAAAATCTCGAGAAGTTCAAAAAAGAAGAGGGTGATTGCCCAACCTTGGTCTGCACAGACTTGGCTGCTCGAGGACTGGACTTGGATGTTGATCATGTTATCATGTTCGATTTTCCCCTTAACTCTGTAAGCACTCTCTCTCTTCTTCCCTCCCTTTCTCTTTGCTTTTGGAAACTGAACCCTGATTGTTTTCTTGCTTTTCAGATTGACTACCTCCATCGAACTGGAAGAACAGCTCGAATGGGCGCTAAAGGTGGGTGACATATTGGGAATTCATCCAATATAAACTGGACTTTTCAAACTGAATTAAAAAGAACTGGTTTGTTTCTGCAGGGAAAGTAACAAGCTTAGTTGCAAAGAAGGACCTCCTACTGGCCACTCGAATTGAAGAGGCAATGAGGAAGAACGAGAGCCTAGAAGCTCTAAGCACAGACAGCATCCACCGAGACATAGCTAGGGCAAAGATAAGCGAGCAGAAGAATTCAAATGCTACAAAGGCGAGCAAAGTTGCAGATTCAAAAAAGAAGGTCAATGCCAAAGCAGCAACAGCATCAACATCAAGATCTTCTAATTCTCGTGCCAAGGTGGCAACCTCGAGACCCCCTGGAAAAAAATCAGTGCGCACAAAACCTGTAAAAGCATCAGGACTTGCTAAACCTGCGAAGACTGTTAGGGTCTCAAAGGTTGTCAAGTCTAGTAATGGTGGGAAATCTGCCAAATTGTCTTCCCCGAGCAAAGTTACTAAACTGCGTGTTGTAGGGTTTAGGGGCCGGAACTCTTCGTCTAGCAAGAGGGATGTTGGTGCTTAGCTTATCTGTCTTTAGCTATGACTTATGGGCTCGGGTCAGATTTAGTTTCTCATGTCATGTAAGTCTTATATCATATAGTTTTCTCTCATGGTATGGCTTCAAAACTTTTACTTGTGTTTTAGATCCAATATCTTCATGTCGCATTTTTGGAAGGAAGGAACTGTTGAGCATACCAGAATAGAATGATTATGAGCAACTAAATTATTTTGATAAAGTACATTGAGCACAGAAAGGGCATATTTCATTTTAAAATCATCAGGCTAATTCTCGGGACATGTTCCGATCATTTCCACCTCTGCTATACTTGGGAGGACATGTTTCTATCACTTCCATGTCAGCCTGGGAGTCGTAGCCGGTGTAACAACGTTCCCCTCGGCGTCGTAGATTATGACCCCCGAAAAGTCGGGCAACTGGCACTTCCCGCCCATGAGGATGTTCTTTTGCCACACTGCCTCACCATTAAACACCGTCTCCTCTTCCTCATCGGCAATCTGGCCCTCGACAACCGCATTCTCATTGTGGAGCTCTATTATGGTCACAGGCTCTTCATCGAAGAACCCATAGCACTCGTTCCACTGCTTCCGTCTCCTCGAATGGGATGCGCACATGAAGAGCGCAAAAGCACACAGGAGCACGGTCATTGCCATGAAGCCCATTTGAGCAGCGCTAAACTCGATGCGGGTTAAGGGAACCTGATGACGGGCCATCACGGCCAAGGAACTTCAGCAATAAGCGTGATAAATTGGAGTTGAGATACACAGAAGATAATGATAGTCGATGTATATATAATGGTGTGGGAATGGCTTTGTTGGGGTTAGGAGGATTTGTTGAAGTGAGGTAAGCCGAGTTGACCTCTTGATATGTGGTTTTAGTCACCTGTTGACTTCCAATTATTGTCCCCTTTCTGCTCATACAATAATCACAACATTCTGCTGATTTCTTAGCATTCTTTCTGGTTCCATATAGATTTTATCCTCCGGTTAAGATAGGGGAAGAAACCACAATATGGTAAGTCGAAAATGTTCGCCGACTGATCAGACTTCCTAAAATCACGACCTCAAAACTCACCGAAATAATTTTATTAATTCTTTCTCGCCACGTTATTGTGATATAGATTCATTTAAGATTTTCTCGTCTGTTTAAACGGGAATAGATCACATGATTCGGGACAGGTCCATGAGCTTTGTCGTATACTTAGGCCCAATTTTCACATGTACCATTGTGTTAAACTATCAATCAACTTAAGAGCCCAAATCACCAACGCGAGAAAAAAAAATGCATCGTATGATTACTTAATGTATACAATTGAAACGACTACATCCCAATTTTTTTTTTTTTTCAAGTGTGGTTTTTTGAACAAGGGTTTTTGGGAACGGTTCACATATATGGTTCGTCGAAGAAGTGATAAACCAAGCATCATATACAGAGATATGATGTCCTCCGAATTTGGTACTATCAAATAAATGGATGTAATTATTAGAAAAAGCAGGGATACATTCCTAAAAAGAGACATTCGGCATGCCTAATCAGAGGAAAATGAATTTTCCTAATATACATGGTGTGGTCGGGAATATGTATAGCCAGCCATGATTTTATTGCGTGGAATCGGATTAGGCACAATGATGATGATTTCATAAATTTCCAAGGAAAAGAGAGAGCTCGTGAATTGAAGGAAAAAAAAAAAGGGGGGGAACTAGGCGCAAATATTAGTGTTGCGTTTGGTTTCATAATAAGATTTTAAAATCAGATTTTGATTTTAAAAAAGAGTAGTATAAGTGAGATCCACCCTTTGACTTTGTATGAGTTATGTTGTTTTATTGTGGAAAAAAGTGGTATAAATGGGACCCACTCTTTGACTTTGTATGAGTTATTTTGTTTTGTAGTGAGTAGAATTAAGTTAGAATTGTGATTTTAAAATAATATTTTAAAACCAAACAAGCCCGAAAACTTGGAAGACAAGACCTGCCCAGCCCAGCCCACGAGTTTCTGGGTCAAGCTGAGATCATCAGACAGACATGCATAGATGATCAGGAAAATAAAGCAAAAGTTGTGCCGCGTTGGGAGCTCTCCTTCCTTCTTCCTTCCGATGATGTATGTATGTATGTATGTTCCCCTTTTTCTTTTTTCCGATTTCCTTTTTTCTTTTTCTCTGTTTTCCAGTTTTCTGGTCTCCCCTCCCAAGACCAAACCAATGTTGCGTTGCAGTGCAATTTTTGTCTCTTGGTCTTCTCATTTTCTACGAGTCCAAAGCAAGGCATGACCATGTGAATGAATGCCTTATGGATGATCCACTGTCTTATAGAAGTTCATATGCCCATACCTCATTTGTAAAATATATATGAGAGACTGAATCGGGAAAAAGTTCAGCATCCGGAGTTAGTTTACAATGGTTCCGGTCTCATGGAGGTGGTTGATTGGGTTCTCGTTTAGATTCGAGCATTGATCTTAAATAAACCAAAATTTATCGTGATATGTACAAGAAGGCACTGGAAACAAGCTGTAGAATGAATTGAATACACGATACACTAGCCTCTATCGATGATCTTAAATATATGGTTATCCTCCTGCGCCGGGAGTATAAACTAGTATGAGCTAAATACTTACGGGGAATAAATATGTCGTAAATCTCCTCTCAATTACCAAAATTGTCCAGATGGAAAGGGAAACTGATTAAGAGGTACGAAGGTTCTACTGATATATCTAGAACTTCTTGATTTCGAGTCGAGGATGACTGCTGTACAAAATGCCTTTCCAACATGGGTCTGTTTGCTGTCTGTTGCTTTTAGCCTGCAACACAATACAAAGGGCCCTCCAACATACATGGCCTCTGACATGTCTAAATAAACCTACGGCACCATCGAGAAAGAGGTTGTAGCGTGGGTATAAATAAATCTACAGCACCATCGAGAAAGAGGGTGTAGCGTGAGTATAGCGTAATGACGTGAGGTTCTAAGTTCAATTTTTATTGCAGGACTATTTATATCCTTTTAATACCTATTAAAAATTTTATTTCCTTGTAATATATTCACGAATTTCCTTATAAGAAAAAAAATTCAAGGCATCATTATCAAATATTAAATTTGATTAAAAAAGAAAAGAAAATTGAGAAATAAAAAATATATGAGAAGAACTAAGGCAAGGCCTGCAGAAGAAAATCAATTGCATTCCTCCTAATTCTGTACAAAGCCCAATTAGTACATTCAATCTTCTCAAGATGAATCTCTCTCTATTGGGGCATATATAGAAGAAATCTCAATGACCAAATGTCTTTCATTAAACTAAAACAAATTTAAGAAAACAGAGATAAGGAAATTAAAGACAAGAAAATTGGGGAAACTAACTAAATCTAACACTGACAAGAAGGCTGCTTTATTAAGGGCTGGGAAGAAGTCTTGCCCCACTCTTCGGGTGGGCTGCTCTTCACCTCCATCAGCAGGGCCACCACCTCCTTCATTGTGGGTCGCTCGGCGGGCGACGAGTTCACGCAGAACATCGCTATCCCCAGGGTCTGCAGCATCTCCTGCACAATCTGGTCTGGCAGGCCCTGGAGCTTGGCGTCGAGGATCGACACTGCGGGCTCGAAGCTCCCCATCTTCCTCTTGACCCACTCAACAATGTGGAGCCCGCCCTCCCCCGACGCATGGGATTCCACTGCACTACGCCCGCTCAGGATCTCTAGCAGCACCACCCCGTAGCTGTACACATCGCTCTTCTCCGATATGTTCATCGTGTAGCCATATTCTGAGACATACACGACAAAATGTCAGAAAACTAATGCAGACCGATCTAAAACAATTCGATTCAACCCGAATTATTATGCTCATATATTTACCAAATCAATAACTACGTACTGGAGAAACTAACTCGCTAGGCATAAACATATATATATATACTGGCCTGGAGCAATGTAGCCATAAGACCCAGCCACTCTTGACATGGCATGCCGATAATTAGGAGAGCCCATCAGCTTTGCGAGCCCGAAGTCGGCCAAATAGGCATCAAACTTTGAGTCCAGGAGTATGTTATTGCACTTAACGTCTCGATGAAGTATGGCAGGCACACAGTCGTGGTGGAGGTAGGCGAGCCCTTGAGCGGATCCCATGGCGATCTTGTACCTCGTCTCCCAGTCCAGGTTTCGGTTAACCTCAAGGAGCTGCTGGAGGTTCCCGTTTGGAATGTAGTTGTAAAGTAAGAGCTTCACGCTCTTATTGGAACAGTAACCAAGCAGTCTCACAATGTTCCGATGCCGAATGTGCCCCAGGATTTGGATCTCAGCTGCGAATGAATCAACGGGTTCCTCTTCACCCCGCTGACTCTTCCAGAGCTTCTTCACTGCAATGATTTCCCCTTGGGGCATCTCGGCCTTATAAACCACCCCCGACCATCCCTTCCCGATCACATTTTGTTCCTGCAGGCATTCCAATATGTTGTCGATCGTGAAGTTGACCTTCTGGAATGGGATGAATGTCCATGGACGCGAGAAGTCTTCAGGCCTCGGTGGGGCACCCAAGGCCCCCAGCGATTTCTCAGGGGCGTACATTTTATTCCGGATGATCAGTATCCACGAGACAAGGATTGCCACTGTGACTGATGCCAAGATCACCGAGACGAGAGCAATAGTCTTTGCAGACTTCAGACCTTTCCTCCCAAACAGGCCCGAAGAACAGGTGACCCCATCCATTGACTGGCAGAGGTTCAGGTTTTGGAGGTATGAGCTCGAGGACAAGGTCCTGAAGAACGGGCTCACAGGTATTGGGCCTGAGAAGTTGTTGTATGACAGGTTCAGCGAGGTGAGGCTTGTAAGATATCTCAGGACCTTGATGTTCCCGCTCAGCGAGTTGTGGGATAAATCGAGCGACTGCAGCTGAGTTAAATCGGAGAATGACTCAGGTATCTGGCCAGTGAACCCATTGTTGCTTAGGTCTAAGCCAATCGCCAAGCTCATAATGGACCCAATCTCAGGCGGGATTTCCCCAGTCAGGCTATTGAAGCTCAGGTCAAGCAATGTCAGCTTCTTCAAGTTCCTAACCGAACTTGGAATTGGACCCGTGAACAGATTATTATTCAGGATCAGCTTGTTCAAGTAACTCACATTCCCAAAGCTCGGCGGAATCGCACCAGTGAAACTGTTATGGCTAAGATCAAGCTGCTCTAAGTTCACAAGCTCACCCAACTGTGATGGAACCTCGCCTGTGATATAATTCTGGTGCACATCAAGCAATTCAAGAACTGTAATGTTTGAGATTTCATAAGGCAAATTACCCGAGAACCAGTTCATGTAGAGATCGAGAAACACGAGGTTCTCTAGCTGCCCAATTTCTCGAGGGATGTGGCCTGAAAGCTGGTTCTCTCCAAGTCTCAACCTGACCAAAGACTGACAATTCGAGACCTTCGGGGACAGCCCACCCGAGAGGGAATTGCCCAACAGCAGGAGCTTGCTTAGCTTCTTGAGGCTGAATATTTCATCCGGGATTGGTCCAGTGAGCTTATTCCTCGAGAGGTCGAGAGCATACAGTTCCGTGCAGTTCCCAAAGGCGCTCGGTATCGTCCCCGACACAGAGTTCCCCCAAAGGAAGAAGCTCTGCAGGGATTTCAGCTCCCCTACTTGAGGTGGGATCGTCCCGCTCAATTGGTTCTTGTCGAGCTGAAGGGCAGTGAGGCTCGTACAGTTACCGAGCCGAGACGGGATTGGGCCCGATAACAAATTATCCGAAAGATGAAGCTGCTCCAGTTGACCCAACTTTCCTAGGTCGCCCGGGATTTCACCGGACAGGTCATTGGCAGAGACATCGAGAACCACAAGGGACGAGCAATTCGAGAGCTCCTTCGGGATTGGACCGGTGAGCGAATTCCCCCACAGGAGAAGGCTAGTGACCTTCTGCAACTTCCCCAACTGGGAAGGTATTGCCCCGGTGAGCTTATTCATGTGGAGGTACAGGTTTGTCAGCTCCCCGCAGGACCCCAGCTCAGGCGGGATTGAGCCCGTGAGGTCGGTATCATACAAAGCCAGAGTCTGGAGGCTGACGAGGTTCCCGAACGAGGGCGGGATAGAGCCCGAGAGGCCCGTGGCAGCTGCCCCAAATGTGGTTAAGTTCGTGAGTAGGCCCAACTGAGGAGGGATCTCCCCGGTGAGAGAAGGGTTGCCTCCCACCCGGAACTGCTGAAGGGAGACTAAGGTGCCGAACTGCGGCGGGATCGACCCGTTGAGGAGATTGTCCTGGAGGCAGAGGAGCTGGAGCGAGGTGAGGTTGGAGAGGTGAGGTGGGATCCTGCCGGAGAGCTTGTTGGAGTTGAGGAAGAGGAACTGGAGGGCAGAGGGGTTGCCAAGCTCCGGAGGGATGGGCCCAGTGAGGGAGTTGGACGAGAGGTCGAGGAGGTGGAGGTTGGAGAGTTGGCCCAATGACGGTGGGATTGCGCCGGAGACGTTGGTGGAGGAGAGGTTGAGGAGTTGCAGAGAGGAGAGGGAAGAGAGGGAAGGAGGGAGAGAGGAGAGGTTGAGGAAGGTGTTTGGGAGGGAAACAGAGATTACTCTGTTCTGGGCAGAACAGGTGACGCCCCGCCATGAACATGGAGTTGGGGTTGATGGGTCCCATGAGGAGAGCAACGGAGACGAGGTCTTCGAAGGTGGGTCCACCCCAGAGAGGAGGGAGAGGAGGGCTTGCCCATCAGAGGACAGAGAGCCCACAACAATGGCTTCCCGTGCAATGACCCAGAACCAGAAGAAGAAGAAGCACAGAGGAGGGAAGGGACAAAAATGGCTCCTTTTGGCCATTGATGGGGCTGGGAACGGGCTGCTCCGAGGTGGCTGCTATGGTGGATTAGAGAGAAGGAGAAGTAAAGTGAAGTAAAGCAAAGCAAAAGTCCAAATCTTTAGGTGATAAGCTCCATGGAAAGAGGAAGGAGAGAATTAACTGAAGGACTAAACAAAGAGAGGGAGAGTTTGCTTAGGCTTCACACCAAAACCCAAATGCATGTGAGCAAAATATTCAGCATTCAATGCAAGTCAAAGTGATGGCATGGAGGTTGTAATGGTGGCAATGGCGATTGGTGGGGGCTGTCATGCTCACCGGAAACCGCCTCCGGCAGTGGTGGTTGTAGGCCGTTGGTCCCTCTCTCTCTGTCAGCTGCTTTTACACTATGTGGCTGTATGCTGGTGCTGAAAAGTGAGAGCTATCGCTCTCTAGCTGATTATTATGCTTTCCTGAAGGATACCATAGCCTCCTGATCAAGAGCTCCGGTTGTTCTACAGAGACAGAAGGATTTGAGCTTTGGGTTTGAAGAACTTATGGAAGAAGAGGAGAAGCAGAGGAGAGGAGAGGGGGAGTGTGGAAGAAAGACAAAGCTTTGTATTATTATAATGTGATTTGTTTATTTACTCATTCAAACACGAGAAGAACTCAACTTTGTCCCCTGTTTTTCCTGCGCCGATCCTGCTTTATTTTTGCGCTTAATTCCATTTTCTCCTCTCAAGGTTTTTTTAAAAAATTTTATGTTATCTGTCAATATTTTTTTGAGTTAATAGTTACTATTATTTTCTCTACTTCATATTATTTTTTATAATTTCTTGTCATGTGGAAAAACCTTCTTCAGAGTAAGTATATATGTATTGAGCAGTGTGGTTCAATTTTTCTATTTCTCAAATTAAAAAGAATATTTAAAAATAAAAGAACCCTTATATGAACATTTTATGCGATTTAGTAGCTTTATTGGTAAAAAAATATGTGTATGAGGTCCTTAAGAAGAAAAATGCAAAAAGTTATGGAGAATTTATTTTCATGTAAAATACTTTTCCCAAAATAAACGGAGTATAAGTCGCAAAAGAATGATTAAGTTATATGAATTCACCATTTGTAAGAAAGCTTGTTTTATTTTTTCCGGTGAAAGAAATATATTTTTAACTTTTTTTTCTCTTTCGAGTTATATGAGATCTTTTTTATTTGAGCTCGAACATTTATAACACACTATTCCATGAAATAAATGAAGTCGGTATGCATTTAATTCAATTTAGGAAAACAAAAGGATTCCATTTTTGGGCTTTAATATGAATTATTTTTGCTTTCTCAGCGATATGATAATAATTATTATTTTTATTTTTTGCTTCGGCCGATGTAATTAGTTGAAGCCTTCACTCGGGAAACAAAAAGAAAATGTTAAACCCTTCACACTCATTGGAGTTCTACATTGGATTTTTACACATCTCCAAACAAACAAGTGTTTGTATACAAAGAAGGCTAGGACAAGAACTGAATTAGGGTTTGAGACCTTTAGGGGCAAACAAGGAGGGAGAGAGCAACTCTCACAAGGTTTGTTGATTAATTAGAATTTTTGGGGTACGGATATGATCAAAAATTTCAGAGAAAATTACATCGGGAGAGGTGGTGTGGGGTGTGGGGTGGAGAGGAAAATGGCAGGAGCTCCTTGGGAAGATCAAAATTAGGGCTTTGATGATGATAATAGATAGAGAGTGAGGCGGAGAGCTTAGAAGATTGTGAAAGTTAATAAAGGGCTTCAACAACTTAATAAGTAAACCCCAATTCAATGTTCTTTTCCCTTTCCTAGCTAAATATTCAAATACACACACACACACACACACACACATATATATATTAGTTACTTTGGTTTATAAATACCTTCTCCATGTTTTGCAAGAACGGATGGCTTCATACTTATCCAAAAAAATTAAATGAATAAATAAAACGTCGCTTCATAGTATATAAAGATGTGCAACATTCAGCTATCACCTTACTCATGAATCATTCTCAATATCATCTTAGATATATACCCTCAACAATAAGGATGGAATGGGCTTCCATATAGGATACTCTCTCCCACTCAACTTGTTTTTGGTAGACATGAATGAAAGGAAATGGAATAGAATCAATTATTACATGGAAAATGATTTTATTTTTTATTGATTTGATTATTCCATCCGATTTATACTACCAATTAGACACTTTTTATAGGGAAAAAAAATCACCACACAAATTGACTAGTGAATGAAACTCATTTGTATTTGCTGGACTCATACCCTTTTTCCGAGCTCCTACCAAGCTTAATTTAAAAAAAAAAAAATTACAGTGCAAGCTCATGAGTATAATAGGAAATCTGAGCTCATTCTTCTTTACTCCATAGATATACGTTTTGGGAAGTCATTTACTCAACCCATATTTCTACCACATCCTTCTACATATATAATATATTTTGCAAGTTAAGGTTTTGATGTATGTTTAATGCATGGATATATATATATATACATACATATATGCATATAATATAGGTATAGGATGGCTAGGGTTTTAAGGTGTGCCCGAAGATAGAGGGAATTTGAATGGAGTATGCGGTTGTTAGCTAGGGTAAAAATTGGCAAGTAAAAAAAGCTTTGTCTTCATCTTTTATTTATTTTACTGTGATGGGGGTGGTGAAAATATAAAAGTAATTGATAAAAACTTGGGGGAGGGACGGGCATTTGGATATCGAGGAAGAGGATGGTGGGTTGGTTTTGGGAGTGGAGCTGTGCTTATATATATATACACACACAAAAGAAAAGGAAAATTTGCACTGCACAGCCACATGACCTGAATATGAGAGAGAGAAGAAAGGCTTTGGGATTAAATTAGGGCACAGCTTCCGATTTAGGGTTCTTCAGATTTTTTTGACTGCATGCTTACGGATATATAGATATATAGCACTTCAGCCGCACGGGATTTGCCCCTTTAATCTTAATTTTTTTCTTTAATTAAATGCGTATATATATATATATATCATCAAGCACCATTTCGAAGAAAACCCTTCACGATATTTATTTAGTAGCTAATTCTACAAGTCTGTGATGATTTTTCCGCGCTTTTATTTTTGATGCAGCAAGAGATCACTGAAGCTGCAGCACTCGTTTTGCTGTTAAAAGAGTGAAATCATGCAGCCATTGCAAGTTCTAGGGAAGGAGAGATATATTATATGTGATACAATAATCTTCCATCGAAATATTCTTCATTCACAAATTGTTTGGAGTGTAGACTTACAATCAAATCCTAAACAAAAGTTTAGATTTTTTTTTAAGTGCTAGAGTTTATCGAGTAGAACGCAAACTTTAAAGGACAAATTTCATAAATATATATATATATATATGAACTTTGATCCATTTTTTTGTTTATAGTCAAAACTCAAAATTGAATTGTTAAAACTGAAGTATGATTTTTTAAAATTGTATTGTTTGTGGCAAAAAAAAAAACTCGTCCACTCTATTCTAATATTTGTATATACTTTTATTGTAAGGAAAAAAAAAGAAGATGGAGAAGAGGAAGGGACCGTAGGCGGTCACTAGCGGTGACCATAGCGTTGAGTGAATTCACCGGCTGTCTTTAGGGGTTTCAATAACCTCACCGAGGGGCGGTGGTGGACCTCCACCGCCACCTCTACCTCCCCTTTCTCTCTCTCTTCCTGCTAAGGAGGAGGGGGAGACAGGGGGTTGGCCAGTCCCATCATCATCGGACACAACGACTTTGACGAGGTTGTTGGAGCCACTAAAAGCCGTTGGCAATCCCATTGGGAACTTGGTTGGCTGATGGTGGCCCCATGACCGCTTTGTCTCTCCGATACTCTCTGTCCCACTAAGAGAGAGAAAGGGAGATAGAGGGGGGCGATGGCGCATATTGCCAAAGGCAGAAAGTGAACTTGTTAGAGGCAATGGTGGCCGCCGTAATGACTCCTACTGTCTCCTTCGTCCTCCCTTTTTTCTAATTTTTTAACTTATTAATTTTATTCAGATTAGTTTTATTAATTTGAGATTTTAGAAAAATTTGACAGAAAGAAATGAAAAAAAAATCATCGAAAAATAATAAATTGATTTTAAACAATATAAATCTAAATATTCATGTTGAATCTAGGGCACGTTTCTTTCTTTTTTTTTCTATAAATAGAAAAGGCATGCATTTTTTTTTGAAGTTTGTTTGACCTGAAACTATACATACAGTCACGAAATATAAGGATATGATATGTTCGGTAATTGGTTTGGGATCTTTTGAGAAATATGCAAGTCGTCGTGTTGTGGGATTATGGCTAGCTAATATATATCATAGGGAACGACATTTTTTTCAGAGTATGGTAATAAATGATTGAGTACATATAATTATGTGCACACACATTTCGTAAGATTGAAGAGTCAACAGCCCATGCAAAAACCAATGCCCATTACATATATATATATATATATATAATCTTTTACTTCCAAGCACAAAAAAAAAACTGAGAAATTAATAGCTAACTTTATGTATTAGTATAATTAGATCAACTCCCCGCTCTTCTTTGCAAAGGATCAAAAAAGTTCTCTAACGTAATAATCTGCTGGCAATTTCTGCACCAAAGTAAGCAAGTCTCATGAAAAATCGAAGATATGGATCTATTAGAGCCAGGGGGGGACATTACCAATCAGATGATGTAGACCGTAGAGTTGTCGATACTCAACCAAATATTAATGAAGCATAAAAGCATATAATAAACACATACTGTAACTTTTTATTCGCAATGTCACGTTAAAATCGTTACTTCTGAATTTTTCTTATAGTAAATAAAAAAAATGAAAGAAATTCTCGATAAATTTCCACCGTGAATTGCTAGTAGCATATTCAATATGTACTCGTCATCTCATATTGAAACAAATTCGAAGGAAATATTAAATTGATTACATATATGTATGATTGAATGCCTTTTTTAAATACGGAAATTGTTTATTATATTTTTTTAAGAGGAAAAGGCAAGAATAATGAATAGTAGTGTGTTTCAGCGGGGGCGAACATTGGCGTAAAGGAGGGGAGGGGAGGAGACCCTATTTGTCTGATTTCGTACATTAATGCGCCGCGCTGAAGTTCTGCTAATATTCTTCACCAAAAGCATACCATACGTACGTATAATTATTTTATATACACCCCCTATAATCATTGTTTTCATTTTTATTCCTAATTAATTAGGACAGAGTGAATTATATTAATTTCATTTTATATGAAGATAGCATACACGATACATACGCCTAGAAGGATAACAAGACACGAAGTACCATATACGCCATCGAAATCAATGGTTCTATATTAGAGTAACATACTAACCACTTCAAGTAGCAATGGTTAAACTTCCTCCCACTATTTATTTAGAGGGAATAGCCGTTCTTATTTTTTCATTACCACGATCCCATAAATCCAATTATAATAGCAAGCGACATTGCATTCAAAAATCAATTTTCTCTTTGATATATATTTTCCACAAATCCTCAGTATCCTAAATTATCATGCATCGGGTTGATTTCAATATTGCAAATTTTCTGTTTCATTATTATCGATTCAAACGATATGAATATAGTTTTCGGGGCATATGGAAATCAGTTTGGATACCGTATTGGTAACGTAAGAATAAGACATATTTTACTTATCAAATGAAATAGACGTATCTATTATTATAAGTATTTAAAGTAGGCTCTTCGAGCCTGTGCGCTGATGAGCCTCCGTTCGTGTAATGTGAATTTGCCACGTAAGATTTTTTAGTAATTCCTCAACTCCTAGTTGAGTGTCTTTTCATTCATCTTCTTTAATTTAATAACCCATTGAAAGTAATTAATAAAAAAATTAAAGAATGTGAGAGATGAGCATAATTAAATTTATTAGTATTGTAGTGGTAGAAACATAGTTAGTTGTGTCAATTGTTCTGTGTTTGAAACTTTCCATCCAATTTTTCCTTTTTTTGTTGTACTTTTTTTCATATTTTATTATTGAAAAAAGACATTTTATAGTGGACTTGATACCATTTAATTTTGCTTACGTGATAACTTATCAGTGGTTGCAAATTAAAATTATTTAAAAAGTAAAAGAAACGAGAAATTAAAATAAAATTAATTAATTAAATCTTAAAAAATAATGCCGGGGGGCTGGATGGTCGCTGAGAGGGGACCGAACCAGGGGCTCCCTATTCGAGGGCCCTGTAAAGTGACACATGTATCATATATCCAATATCTTATATGAATATGGAACTTTTAAGATAAAAGTTGCAAATATGTAACTCCTACTTCTACAAAATGTACAAATTGTCCTATTTTATAATATCGATACACAAAATATGTATTGCTTAATATAAGTATTAATATGGGAAGTTGTATTGGATTTAGCGTTATACCGTATATTATTTTTGAATAAATTTCTATGAAAAATAAATAAAACTATCTATACGAATATATTACAAATAAATTTAAAAGTTTCTATTATAAAAGGAGTAACATATAACAATAATAAATTTATACTCTCAATCGATGTTACATCTACTAATATATAATACTACATATAAGCCATAAACATAATAAGTCATAGAAACATAAATATTTTATTCATTTATTTATGATAAATTAACAAAAAAAATCACAACCACCTACGCAAAGCGCA
Source organism: Punica granatum (assembly GCF_007655135.1). Classification (NCBI taxonomy): domain Eukaryota; kingdom Viridiplantae; phylum Streptophyta; class Magnoliopsida; order Myrtales; family Lythraceae; genus Punica; species Punica granatum. The sequence continues at coordinate 6,539,261 of NC_045130.1, forward strand.
GTCCTCATGTCTAGTTTAATTGTTATTTTAGCTGCACTTAGTTTTTCTTTAGGTGAAATGTGAGAGTAAATGTTCAGTGAGTATTACTCAACCAAATTACGAAAGTAATTATTATTTTAGTTGTACTTATTTTGCTTTAGGTGTTATTTTAGTTTTTCTTTAGGTGAAAATATGACAGTGGAGAAGTAGCACTTATTTGTAATACAATTACAAAAGCGGGGTCAGTGTGTCTTGAAACGCCACGTAGAACGGATGAGTGCTTGTATTACATGACATTTTGTGTCACGACTACTAAGCATATGATAAGTGGTGCAATATCATACGTTGCCATGCCGCTTTTGCAAACCAAAAGGGAATACCATGAATCAGATATTTATATATTGCATTCATGTTAAATTAAATATTATTTTTGTTATTTATTGTTTACAACAAGTGTGTCCTTTGGAGTCGCCACTAATAAGAATGTGACAATTGATAGAATTTCGTGTCAAATCGAAGAAGTTCGTAATAATTAGGTGAGTATTTTAGTTACATATAAAATCTAAGTAGTGTTACAACATCTTAAAATTCTAAAATATTTTTCAATTGCGTACACAAGTCAGTTACTTTTTAAATATAAACCTTAAATCAATAATACGAAAAACTAGAGCAAAACTTTTTTAGTATAATGTCCATATTTTAGATAAATTTTATGATTGACTTGCAATAATTATTTGATATTGCAAAAATTTAGAAATAATTTATTAACAAATATTTTTTACTTCTTGATTTATATGGAAATGAAAATTTAAATTTTATTGGGAGTAACAATTCTTGAGATTAATGTTTTTGTTATTTTTTAATTTTTATTTTGCTCATTTAAATAATTAGGAATATATTATTTGTTGATTATAATTTGTCATTTTGTCGTCTATATAAATTATTTTTCACAATTACCGTCCCAATACCATCCAATGATTTTGTGCGGGCCTTTTATCTAGTTAAATATTTAGTCGAATGACGAAGCCTGCTAGATTTGATCTATTACGCAAAGGTTCCTAATTGTTACACACCTAACCTATACATAAGACTTAGGCCAACTTTGTAGTCTTTGTTTTGTCTCAAAATTCATGGAGCCCCCAACCTTAATAGTATTATTATCTTAGCCTTCTTTAAGCAATGGATTCTCCTTTTTTTGGATTAAAAAAAATTATTCAGTGTGGGGAAAAAAAAAGAATAATTAGTGCTCGAAACTGCTATGGAGTGCAAACAAGAAACTTATTTATTTTAATGTGGATGCTTAATTAAGGGACTGCATTTCGCATTTGAGCTATACAAGATGCTTAATAATGATTAAAAGCCGCGGACTAGACTTGATTATATCGTTAATTAATTGTCATAATGAATATCAATATAGTAGACAAGCACAAGGAAATGAATTATTATGAGCTTATATATGTATTAATATGTAATTACTAGACAGAGGTAGATCATTTCGCAAGCTCTGATTGAACTATTACTCGGTGCAATTTTTCATCACGAATTGTGATGGAAAATCGTAATGCTTTTGGAATTATAAAGAGTTATCGGGGAAAATAACATCATTATACAAATAGGGAGAATCGGGTCCGTCTTCAAGTAAGTTCTAACATTTTCTCGAGTTTACAAAGGATGATGCTAGTAGAGCAGAGTAGCTACACTTGTGATTTCAATATGATTTAATTATATATGACTTTCATTATACTAAATTCACGAGCATCCATTATAATCGAAAAAAATTATATATAACTTTATTAAGAAAACTATTCGAAATTATAACTACTAGAAAAATGTGCTGATTGATTCGACTCGGAAGATCTGCATTTTGTAATGCAAAGCATTTCAGAGTCTGGATAGGCCCATTGAGTTGGACCGTTAAAGTATATTGTCATTTTATCTTTGATGTGATGGGCAGGCCCAGTGAGATCAAGCCCAACCAACTAAAATTATTCTGTGAAGTGTAATAAAGCCTACGAGTAGATTGTATCTACTCATTTTGCACGGTTTCCCTCCGGCCATCTCTTCAACTCATCAGCCTAGCTCAAACTTCATTCATGAAATTACTCGGTGTTCTCAGCTTATTACCCGAGACTTGCCTTGGCCGTGAATACGAGCTTCAAAATTTTAGGTATATACGATAGAATGGTATCATGGAATGCAATAAGCTGAGATTAGATATAAATTGCTATACATTTGATAGAAATGAACGCATTAATGATTAATGCAAAAGGATAGTTCAACCATAAACTCAAAAAGGATGATGATAGAAATTGAATCAACTTGAAATGAATATATCAACTATATAAGAGCTCCTCCAATTTTTTTTATAACTTATTTCATGAATGATCCGATGGATCTACTTATTCACCGAGGAACCGGGTATCGATCAATGCAATCGCTCCATGGATTATCGTCCTCCAAGCAAGAATCCTTCAGCGACTTCCACACTAGACTCCCGACCTTGAACCCCGTCCCGAAGGCGATCATCCACAGCCTGTCCCCTCTCCTCACCCTCTGTTTCGCCTCCATGTAGGCCAATTCATAGAACACGAGGCTGCTCGATGTGTTCCCAAATCGGTGCAGTGTCATGCGAGCTGGCTCAGTCACTGGTTCGCTGAGCCCGAGGACTCGCCCAACCTGCTCGATCACTGCCTTCCCGCCCGTGTGAACACAGAAGTGCTCGAATGCAGTGGTGAAGTCCGGGACAATGGGCTTCGACCCGAGGGCCCAGGATGAAAGGACCGAGTACGCGTACAGGAAGACCTGCCTTAGTGGGAGGACTCGAGGACCGAGGATCTTGATGTGCTGGCGGAGGTTCCACCCTGCAACCGGGATCAAGTCCTTCGTAAGGGCAATCCCAGTGTTGCCCTTCTCGTCTTCCTCCTGGATGGCGGCTCGATAAGCTCGGTCGTCACTTCCGTCGTTGGTTCTGAGGGAGTGAATAAGTTCCATCTTGGCAGACCGGTGGCATCTCGGGTCATTGGTTATCAGTGCTGCTGCGCAGCCAACACGAAAGATACAGTTTGTGACGAGCATCGAGCGGTTATCCCCGAAATACCTGTTCAAGGAGCAAGAAAGGCCTTCAACTTACGTAGACACACACACACACACACACACACACACACACACACACACATATATATATGTATGTGATGACTATTTGATATATATTATTGATAGGGGAATGAACGTACCAATTCAAGCTGATGCTTTCTATGATGACAACGAGCGCATACTGGGGCTTCCTCTGCTGGTTGCGGAGCAGATGAGCCGCTAAGTCGATTGAGATAACACCAGAGCTGCACCCCATTCCACTCAGGTTATACGTCTTCACGTCGTCTCTCATCTTGTAGCGATTCACCACGAATGATGAGAGGGACGGGGACGGCGAGAACCCTCCGCACGTCACTACCACCAGGTCAATCTGATTCGGGCTTATCCCAGTCTTGAGCAGGAGCGGGTCCACGGCCCCTATGATACCTTCTCGAGCCTCCTCCACCGCAGAGTCGAACCTTGCACGGTGGTCCCCACAGCTGTCCGGGTCAAAAACGAAGGGCGGGCCGTAAGTCTCCTCCCCGAGGCCCGACTTGGAGAATATCCTTTGCATGAACGCCACGCTCTCGGGGGAGAAGAGGCCACTGCGGCGCACGAACCGTTCGGAGGCCTCAAGTGTGCATTTGCGGTCCGGGATGGGCTTGAAGCATGAGTAGTCGAGGAGGTAGATGCGCGGGTGGGAGCAGTGACGGCGAAGGAGGAGGTAGAGGAGAGGCAGGGTTACCATCGCAAAGGAGAGGGAGAGGGACGGGGAAGCGGTGAGGAGGTGGATGAGGCGGCTGGTGGCGGGGGCGGAGAGGAGGGTGTGGAGGAGGAGGGCGGCGGTGAGGAAGGCGGCGACGGTGGCTTGGAGGATTTGAATAATGCGTTTGAGCGGCTTCATTGTACGTATTGCATAAATAGATAGATATACTGTAGAAGTAGACTTTCTATTCAAATAATTCAATAGATAATTGAAACTGACTTGACGAAGGGTTCCTTTTATAAGCAATGGAAGAGACTCATTGGGCAACGCTATCACACCTTCCGGCTATGTCCTCATCTCCCTTTTCTAATTAATATTAACTTTGTTGATTCAACTAATTTGACGTTTGTTCCCTTCAAATAAAATCTCAAGTTTGAGTCATATGAATAGAGAAAATTCATAATTTGAAAGAATTTTATGCATAGGTAGGTTGAATAGACTAGAATATGAATTAGGCGGGAGTGGGATCCATTAGACTTCATTATGGATACTAAGCTGTTGTATGTAAAAAAGAATAATAATAACACACTCTAATAATAATCAAGGCCGTTCATTAAAACAAATAAATAAAATCCTCCCTTTTTCTCTCTTTTTCATTTTTACCCAAAAGGAAGGTAAAAAAGGTACTAAAAAGATTTATTGCATGGGGGATCTCGGTGGCTGGGGCAGCAGCATTGATCTCCAATTTGGAATCATAAGGTTTTCAACGAGGGTTCAATTCAACCCTTATACATCATTTGGGTATTGTATATTATTTTTTTCCTAATTCTAGCCTTTTCAAGTCCAAGAGCTTTTCTTGTTATAATTGGAACTAATAAAAGGTTATGAAATTGGCTTGTACCAGCCAAAGCTAATACAGACTACGGAGATATATACGGATGATCGATCAAAGAAACAATACTTATAGAAGAGTTCTAGTTGCATTCGATCGACACATGTACGATGAGAGATATGACCGATTCGGTCATATTAAGAAAACTAAGTTCTTCGATAAAGACGAACATATATGGCTTACATAAGGGAGTTAGACGGAGGGGAATTGAAGAGAAGGAAAGAGTGTGGTGAGTTGGGGTTGGAAGTGATGTTGATATGGAATTAACTATGCTTCCTTTTTTTCTTTTCATTTGGGCTGTACGATCAGGAGGGACTCGTGACATGGCACTTTGTGTTCTTGTCGTTATAAAGCATCACTTATCGATCTAGAAAATTGAACGGTTCAAAAGTTAATTCTATGGGATTAAATGACCATGCATACGTGTACATGAAAAATATGGAAATTAACTGGCAGTGGCCAAAAAAGGAAAATCATTACCGTATGCATGTTTATGTTGCTGTTCATTAATGCACACTTCCTACCGGTGCATGCGTGACGAGGCAATGAGCTGTACGTAGATCCATTCGGCTCATCAGAGCTGGAAGGTCTAGGTTAAATTTAAATTAAATGGAAGTCATTGAACTTACGACTGTCAAACGGTGCAGAACGAAAAAATATGTACAGGTTTGCATAATAATTCGCTTCATTCAACCTGGATTGGCTGAATATCGTGGGCGCTGTCGGAGGTATTTAACTAGGGGAAGAGAGAGAGAGAGAGAGAGAGAGAGAGAGAGAGAGAGAGAGACTTCATTCAACCGGGATTGGCTGAATATCGTGGGCGCTGTCGGAGGTATTTAACTAGGGGAAGAGAGAGGGGAGGGGAGGGAGGGATACTATATTTGCCATTTTTCTAAGGTGGTCTTAGGGAGTGTGTTGGCAGTTGATGAAATTGAATTCTGGTGCCATTTTTCAATGCCTAGGGAGATAAGGCAATTAACTGTTACTCAGCTCATTGGATTGCACGCAGTCAGAACACAATATATGGACACTCAGCCATCCGTGTCGACTTCTGTATTTCACTTCTCGACCCTCGACTTCATCCACCGATTTTCAAAAACTGATCATATTATGGGTGATTCATGCTGGCTCTCCGACCTAATTTACATGGCGGAATGCGATGGAGAGATTCAGTTCATTTGAAAAGATTCTATAACTATTGCTTTATGTAAGGCCCAGCTGCTTCCTGGAAAATTGGATATAACTTTTTGTATGGTGTCATCAATTGATTTGTAAGACAGTCATTCGAGTAGTGACGAATCGGTATGATATATAGACGTTTAAGTGCATCAGCCCGCCAAAGGAGACGTACGTGGTAGTGTTGTGATGGAATGACTCCACTTCACAACTATAACGCCTAAAGTGGGCTATCTTTTAATGCTATAATTATCAAAAAAAAGAAAAAAAAAGTGTAATATAATGGAACACGCTCTCGTTTGTTGTTCTATAAGTTGCAAGTTCGATACCTAGTGAGATTACCCGTGTTCCTTTATTAGTTATTTAAATTTTTTTATTGTATTAGACTTTAACCCTTATTTGTAACTGAAATAATTATCTCTCGTAGCTTTTTTTTCGGTAAGATAGGAAGGCCCATTATCTCTCATGTACCTTTTGCTTGTAGCTAGCATCAACTCATTCACTAACTCCATGTCCATATATAGGAAGTCCAAGGAAACTATGCGCCTAAACTTCCCTATAATATTGGATGACCTCTTTCTACACCCTCACAACACCTCCCTCTTTGGTGATTGAGCTACGGGGTATCAATCGAGCCATTTTTCTTCTTTCAAATGCTACGGGATAATATAGATCTATCTCAGTGAATCCCCTTAGTCAAGTGTGGATGATTTGTCTTATAATTGATTTTCGTGTTGAGGTGAATTAATTAAGACACGCAAATTTGCTCCGGCATCTCCTCTTTGTATGTTTCAAAAAATTAAACTTATATTCTTAAATTATATTGGACTTACACGGGCTTAGACTCAACTTTCAACTTAAAAGCTCGAGCTGATAAGTCGTGAGATCCAATCCCATATAAACCATTTTATTTTCTTTTAGTTTTTCGATGTGGGATTAACTTTTTCCCAAATAACTTTATATTCCCAACACTCGCTCTCACGTGATATCGTGTGGTCTTTCTCATGATTTGCCTACATGGGCCACGTGAACCTTAACCATCCCACCCTCAACAACTTATCTCGAGCCGGTCTCTCATCTCTTCCGGACTCGGGCCTTAACTGCCTCGAGGTGGGCTACTTCTTCCACACTCGGGCGAGGGGGATCAACTACTATGAGCTGGGCTTCTACTTCCGATCTCAGACTTCACCGGCTTGGTGTGGGCTATTGTGCATACGCGTCCCCAGGATCATTACCATGCGCTCTGATACCAATTGGATAAATTTTTAAATAAAATTGGCCTAATTCTGACTCGAGCCCATATGCAATCCAAAAGCTTAAGCCAATGGGTTACTGGACTTTTATCTTTTATAAATTTTTCTTATATTTTCCTTTTAACCGGTGTGGGATATTTTGTCCTCTCACATGTATCATTGACACCGAGAAATCTATAGAAAAATCACTAAAAAAATTGAGAATTGAAGGAGAAACCCTAATGTAATAATAACTAAAAAAATGTGCCTCAGGGTTAGGCCTTGGAACATGCTGACTCAGAGGAAACCCTAATGTAATAATAACCACGTGCTACATATTTCACTTTTACCCACTTGCCTATCTTTAACTTATCTATCCAATTATTTCATGAAATTAAATGTCCCTTCTAGTCATTCCGATGAGAGAGAGAAATTAAATGTTTTTGCACAAAAAGGAAATTATATGCTCGCATAGATTTGCCTTTTTATAGGAATCTCATCATTAGTTAATGAGAAAATATTAAAGAAAATGAAAATAACATTGGGCCGAGTCCATCTCTTACAAGTAGAAAAGGTGGGAACCGAACGATGTTAATGGACCCAATATATTCCCGAGCGGAGGCCCACGGGGCAACATTTGGGGCTGAAAGAAGGAACCACTCGATGAACCGCAACGAACCTCTCGAGTTTGTACACCTGCTTAAGAACTCGCCAATTAAACGAAATGTCAAACCGAAGATTAGTCGTTGATCCTGTGGCTGTGGGTTTCCATATCCAAGGTTATACGAATGCCGGTAGTTTCTTCGACCCGAGATAATTAACCTGTAAACATAACCTGTAGGGCTGTTCTAGACTCACCGAACCAACTCTCACAACTTTTCCTGACACTCTAAGCGGATCACAGCCTTCAGCACAAGAATTGATCCACCGTTGGATCCCGATCGCCGGACATTCAAAGATTTATTTTATCGGAATTCCTAAAAATAAATGTCACCCAAATGATGGAGTAGGGACGTTGACCCAAGAAATGGCTAACATTATTAATTACAAAGAAGATCATTATATTAAATTATTAATAATGATGATGAATCGATGATGATGATGTGCAGGAGTCATTGAGATAGCAAAAAATTAATGGGGATGTCTGCAAAATGTCAATAAGGGGGTTGGAGCAAACGTAAATAATTAGCATGTCCACCAATAACTGGAGGATTGGTGGGTAAGTGCGACAAAAACGACGCCGCAGCTTCCCGATAATCAAATTTAATATGCAAAGACTATTTAAGGCTTTCTGAGATCGATCCCCTAAATTATTATTATTATTATTATATGCTCAATGTTTGTTTATTTACTAGGAAATGATCATTTGAGCACTATCTTATCTGTCATTAAAATTAATGATCTACTCATTTTCCCCCTCTCTATTTATTAATTCATTTCTTAGCTCATCCATTGAAAATGATGAAAATAAATAAATAAGTGGTCGTATGGAAAATGAAATAGCCCAATGAATTGATGTGGAACAGACTAGAAACCGAAAAGTTGGATTTATTTATTATTGTTGACTTGGGGTATGTATTTGTGTATTGATATATATATATATATATATATATATATATATAGAAGTAAATAAGCTCAAATGATAACTTGACTAGAACAGGACATACAGAGTGCGTTTGGATTTAAAGTTGAGTTGAGTTGAGTTTTGATTTTAATTAGTTTGTAATGATTGTATTGTTAAATTATGAGAAAAATTGTGAAAAAGTAATGAATAGTTGATAGAAAGTAATGATTAAGTAATAATTGTGTTGTTGAATTATGAAAAAGTAATGAATAGTTGAAAAATTTTAATATTAAAAATTGAATCGAAAGATTAAAAAAGTTAAAAAATTAAAAAAAGTAATGATTATGTTGTTGAATTGAAGATAAGTGGAATTGGGTTGAGTTGAGTTAAAAAAATTTTGAAAAACAAACACACTCATATATCCCGTGATACATAATTAATTGGTCCTATGATGTCCAATGCATAATGTTGTTCATTTGTCGCATAATAATGCAGGGAGGAGAATCTAATGAACATGTGTAAACAATGATCAATGCGACATCAAAGCATGAGTTGCATGATAATTCAACATGGATTATTTTTGTAACGTACGTGGTCCATAACTAATTATTGTGCCATGTGTTTGTTTCGCTTTAATGCACACTTAAGGTATCATGATTTTTTTTCTTTTACATGTGTGAATTGAGAAAGTTCTCGATACAAATCTTAATTCTAGATACACGATTAAGTATGTGCCAAGAATTATATCTTTTATGGAGGGTATTTCCTGACAAAGAAAGAAAATCTATGTATCGAACTGAACCGATATAGCACGCAATTTGATCGAGGTAAAAACATATGAAAAGCATGAAAAGAAAATGAAAAGCTAGGTGATTAAAATGCGTGGTTCAATTATATTTACAACAGAAAAAGGGGGGAAAAAGAAAAGAAAAAAAAAAGGAGCGTGGTCCCTAAAATTTAAGCATGCCAAACATGACAGAAACTCATGTATACGTGGGTTTGTTCATATATAATTTCACGGAAGAGCTATTGATTATTAGAATACCATATAGATTTTTTTTACACCACCTAATATTCGATAACTCAATATAAACCTTAATTAATCCATGATCGGATCAGGTTAGTCTAGTAATAAGGATAAAATTCTTTTAACGTGAAATTTTTTCATTTACAATAATCAAATTCGAAACCTTTCATCCGAAAGGGTATCAAATCATTTAAACAAATCGATAATTTCAATGGCAGAAAGACGACTAGCTAGTTTGCTTGCGTCATAATCCATATTAGATATAAATTAAAAAAATGATTTGCAAATACATTGCACCGGCTGTAAATTTAGAATTTAGAATGAATTAACGATAGCATTTTCATTCAAATAAAACAAATAAGTACTTAAATCAGGGCCCCTCACTGTCTTTTCTAATACCGATCCTCGTGTTTAGCATGGGGTCAACGTTGGTCATCGCATGGCGCAATTTTGCTTACATCTTCCAACTAAATTGAAATCATTCCCTTACATATTGCGATCTCAAATGAAATATATATACACACGCACACGCACACAAAAGTATGTATCCGACGATCAATCGCTACTAATAAATTAATGATTAATCGCCCGTTATTTGTAAAAATAGCTTGTGTAGCTCCATTGATTAATTGCAGTACATATTGGAATCCAGAATCCAATTGGCTCTACAATAGCACAAAATATTTTCACAATCACAATATCGATCGTGCAATAGACCTCTCTAAATAGATATGGATACGAAAGACAACCCGTGCATACGCACACGTTAATCTGCTCTAAGGATCTGCTCAAACTCTATCCGGTCTTGTCCTCGAAAGTTCCGTGTCCTCATTTATTCGCAAATATTTATTAGCAACCCGTATGTTGCGGTATGACATAATAACAAGAGATACAATAGAATGACAACAATTATGATTATTGTTTTATTCCTTTTCATGTATATACACTACTACACAAGCTGCAATATATCGTGCGCTCTCTGTTTTCATGTTATTATTTTATATATATTAAGAAAATGTGTGATCTAATCCAATGTAGGCGGATCAACTGAGACCGTACGATAGTTTTATGGTATATAAACATTTTGATTGACGAAACCAAGGCCACGTGGCAGAAAGCTGGTGCGATAGCTGAAGTGAGTGGAAGAGAAGAGACTTATGGGAACTGTCTATATATGAATGTATATATATGTAAATATATATTAATTAATATGAAAATTAAAATATATGTGTCAATGTCGAAGTCAAGAAAAAAGCAATAACAATAAGCCAAACCAATAATAATAATTAGTTCAAATTATTCAATACATGCTCTTCTTAAATAACGTCTCGAATTTGATTTGTGTGAATAGAAAAAATTCATGATTGGAAAATTTTTATTCCTTAATAGGTTAATTTGGTTCGAACTGAATTAGTCGAAATTCTGTTGTATTTTTGGATATCGCGGTGCACCCGAAAATAATAATAAGCTAAGGGCCGGGGGACCATAAATATTCGATCAATTCCCCCAAAGCAAAGAGAGAAAGAAGGCAATTGGTTCCAAATTAGGAGGGTTTCTCTCTTGATATCCTTCTTTAGGGCAACTCTATATATATATATGTAAAGAGTTTGTGTGGGAAAAGGGCAAAAAGAGAAAACAAATTAGAATATTCAGAATTACTAGGCGAAGAGAGGAGCTCCTCATCTCATCTCTAGGACTAGACCTCCACACCTTGGACACCAAGATCGAGCAGCTACACTTGCAGGTATGTTCTGGTACACACACACACACACACACACACACACACACACATATATATGTATATATGCATGCAGCACTTGCATAATTTCTTTCAATCTTCTTTTTTTTGCTCTGAGCTTTTTGTTGATTTCTCTTTTCTATCTTTAATTAATATAATATATATATATATATATATATATAGCATGACGAATCTAATATCTTGAGAGGGAGATCTCGAGCATTTCTTGGAAAACAGCTGATAGCTGTTGGATTGGTGAATCAGTGATGGTACAATTGATTGTTGTGTCGATCACAAGCACTTACTGATATTCAGGGAATATATATATGTGTGTGTATGCATATTATGTGATTTTCTCAGCCATGCAGAGCCACATTGCAGATGATTCCTTTCATCTTTTGGTCTCCATAAGAAGAACAGATCGAATGAATCTCGGTTTTCCCTATACATTTTTTTTTTTACAAGCTAGGAAACGAGAGTTTCTCTTACTCACTGGGAAGAAAGAAGTCCATTTATAGAAACTAGTAAAAGACTAGTTATTAATAAAGAATTTATGAAAAAGCACAGGCTTTGGCCCGTTAATCCACCGAAAAAAGAATTTACAGAAGATCAATTTACCATTAGATTAGAAGGGGTATGATTTAGTGGCATCGTCCTCAGCCTATGACCAATTAAAGGCCGTGGTTTTGTCTTCACTGATGAAACTCCTTCATATCCTTCTATCTCTCTAACTTACCTATTCCCTCCTAATCCCATAAAACTCATTACAAATAAAAATAAATAAATAAATAAGTAATGTGAAATAATTTTCTTTTGGGATAAGTTTGTTCCTTTCTATTAATTCAATCAATCAAATATATATTCGGCCCAGATTGTTCGACACTCATCATGTCAAATAATTACTGAAAGTGGTTTATTTAAAACCACGTGTTACGATGCAATTGCAGACTTCGCTTTTATATAGGTGAATTTTACATGTGTTCAAAATTTATTTAAAGTATGATTAGAGTTAAATATATCAACTTCGACGGAGGATTTGTTCTGATCCAATAAGTTGAAATACCTTTCAATCTTATCCAAATAAACTTTTTAAAAGATAATGTCAAGTGAAAAAATAAAATGGCATACTTTAAATTACAAGTGAAAATTGGATGGATGATGCTAGCTACTTCTAATAAATAAATAAATAAAAGTGGAACACTTATCTCTGCAAAGCACTCAATAATTCTTAGGTGGGTCCCCAAATTTACTGCTTTTGCATATGAAAGGCATGTCTATTTTCCTCTTTTCTGAAACAGCCCAGCTTTGCTTTTTTAAAAATAATATAAATTAGAAAATATCGTTTTTTTTTCTTTTTCTTTTAGTGGCCTAAACACATCTGTGTTATTTTGTTTAAGTAATTTAATATTTATTTTTTTAAATAATATCTTAAATTTGAGTATTATAAATAAAAAAATCTATTATAAGAGAGTTTTACTTTTTAGTAAACCGATCCAGTTTGAAGTAGATTAATTGAATTACGAATACTAGAGTATATACCAATAAAAATTGGTACTCAACCTATTATAACAAATATATATATATATATATATATATATATAAAGTCGTAATGATATTCTATAGAGCAATGCTTCTAAAGTAATCGATGGGTGCTAATTAATAAAAATTGCGATCCCAAAGATAAGTTCAGAGCCACTCCAACCTAATGTCACCACCAGCATCCACAACAACTGATTTGAGTGCTTTTTATTTTTAATTACCATATTTATTATATTTTAATTAAAACATGTCTTATGTGGATGTTTCTTATAATAATTTGTATTACCTAGACACTATGTGGCACCTTACGTGCATATTGATAACAACAAACGAAATGTGCGAGTTAAACTTCTAAAAAATTTCAAACTCGTGCATCGCATGCACGAGTATATCCTCCAACTCGATTCAGTGTCCATTCTATGAACATGCAGAAAGAGTTGTAGTGCATTTTTTTTTATTGGATAAAATGATGGACAACAATGATTGCAACATTGCCGCTCCTTGCTACGTAATGGTCAGGCTCCATGTAGCACCACCGGAGATTTAGTATAGTTCACAAAAATCGAAAATGACCTCAAGCCCAAGCCAAAGAGTCCACTCTAGCATACGTTTCCAGAGGGATTGGAACTTGAGATGTGGAGGTTTCTAAACCGCATGGGAGTCAGTTTGGAACCACTAGATCATCACCCGTGATAGTGAGTTGTACTGCAGTTGCGTTAATACATACATGCCCTCGTCTGTGCCTTGGCTCTTCATCACCTATATATAATCCAATAAAATTTGATTTGATAAATCAGCATTCATTCTTCTATATTTGTCTTGCGGTATACATGCACAATTTTATATGATCATCATAGCTTAACTTGAGGGGTGAGTTGTACACTTCACAGCCACTTTGTTATCGAATAGAAATATGGAAACTTAGAATATTTCTTTGTTTTGGTTATAGAAACTTAGAATATTTGATTGGCCGTGGAGGATGTACAAGTAGTGCAAAGAGTTTTTTTTTTCCATCCTGCAGATTTTTTTTTTGGGGGGGAAACGTAAATATATATATATATATATATATTTAAGAGAGTAGGAAGAGAATTAGATCACTTGCTAATATTCCATTTCGATTTCCATAAACCAATGTCTATTATACACCATAATTACTAAGAAGCAAGAATATAGAATTGAGATTGAAAAAATTTAGCTTTCTTTATTTTGTTTATATTTAGGCATTTATTTGTACTTAATGAAATAAAGCTCCTAAAATAATCAGTGGTGCACATTTCGCCTGGTGACTAAGAGGTCTCAGGTTCGATATCCAGTGGGACTACCCGTGTCCATTTATTAAATATTTAGGATTTCTATTTCAATACACTAAAATAAGTCCATAAACCTCCCTTGTAACAAAAAAAAAAAGAAATAAAGCTCCTAAAATAATATATTTTCGTCTACCCAAATATATATATATATATATTGTCATCAGGAATACTCCGTATCTTAACTCATGATGTGTCAAAAAGGGTGTCTATCCACGGAGTCCCCATGCACAATGCACGTGCACATGCACATGCATTACGAGAATCTAAAGTGGCGACGGTCGCGGCCGGATCATGTAACCCCGACAGTCGATCATTGCGGTGGGCTACCGCCGGTCCGGTCCAAACCGTATGTGATTTGGTGGAGATCACCGTTCATTCATCACTTCCCATGTTGTGTCCATGGTATCCTCGTCTATGCTGTTTGCACTTGCACCAGACATCATGCATTGATAAAATATGGGTGAGAAATACACAGTCAGGTAACTGTATAAAACTTCATATCTAAATAACACGTGTAAAGTAAGAAAAAGAAAAAGTTGTCCAATGAGACACTTGTCATTCGAGTGTTAAGTTTTAAAAAGTCACTTCGCTATGTATTACAAACCGAATATTTTCTCACATGCATTTGGAATGTCGACCGAAATAATAGATCAAAGAAATTTCTGACATTCCATGTTATCCTTTTATAATTTTCTCGTTCGATTCCAGAGAGCACCCAAAAAAAAACCCTCAAATACTATTTTCGTGTCTGATCTTTACCCTCATATGTTATCGTTTTAATTCATTTTGAACTCTCTCTTTTTATAGAATACTCTGCTTTAATTATACATACAATTGTCGTTGGTGAACTAAAAACACAATGCCAGACGAAATGAATACTCAATGCTAAAGTTTTTAATCAGATGAGAATTTATAAATAAGCGGTTTCCCTCTGAGAACGTACTCACCAAATTAAATATTTTTTTTACTTGCTGATGCATGCTAAATTTGCTGATTAAATTTTTTAATCATATGTTATCATTTTAACATTCTGAACTTTTTTTTCTTGATAGAATGCTTTAATTATACGTACGGTTGTCGCTGATGAACTAAAAACAAAATGATAATGTTTCAATCAAATGAAATGAATACTCAGTGCTAAATTTATTAGTCAGATGAGAATTGATAAATAAGCGGTTTCTTTTTTAGAGTGTACTCAACGAATCAAAATTTTTTTTTACTTGCTGATTAAATATTTTAATCATATGTTTTCGTTTTAATCCATTCTGAACTCTTTTTTCTTGACATAATACTCTGCTTTAATTATACGTACGATTTTCGCTTGTGAACTAAAAACACAATAATACTGCGCTTTAATTTTTTAACCAGCTGAAATTTTACAAATAAGCACTCACTTTCTGAGAGTTTACTGGTCGAATTAGATTCATTTTTTTCTTGCTGATGTACGCAACATTTGTTATATTAAATCTATTTATTCAATACAACTCATGAGAAATCTAACTTATGATAAAGTATTTTATTTATAGATTTTGGTAACTTGTATCGCGATCCAACTAAACTAAACTATAAAGGGTATTTAACTGGCGCGTTGACCAACCGGTCTGCCGATGAGTTTATTTAGATACGACAGCCCATAAAATACTTTACGGGAATGTCGCTAACGCAGAGACGATACCCCAAGGCGCGCGTGGGGTCAACTTTCCTTGTCGGCCGGATTAGTGGCTGTGAGCCCTTCGGGCTTATAGTGAGCCCCACGCGCTAATTCTTGGACCCACCCACCCCATCCGTGTTCTCCTATTATACGATTTACGCGTTACGAGTGGGTGCAGTTAACAAGCTACGTTCCACGCAACTGAACACACAATGTGAGAGTCGAAATTAATTGAAAGTATTTCTTGGTTAGGATACATCAATGTATGAATAGTAATGAGTCATACTCCTGTAGTTTTGACTCGGAAAATATAAAATTACAAGATTATTACTATATATCTATAGTGGTATATATATATGTATATAAAATAGAAGATGGGTACAAAAAATAAAAAATATGAAGGTAGGGCCCACGGGGATCGTACCCAGCCTAGGAGTACCCAATTATATGCGTGGTCGGGTCGTCTTTGGCGCCGTTGGACTTTTCTCCAATTTGGACATACGAGAAGAAATTCGAAATTTAAGATGCTGTTTAGGAAAGGTCCTCTCAAATTGTGGTCCTCTCAAACCACAACGGCTGACTGACTTCATGTCGATCATCGATCGAATGACAATGATCGGTTATCGTGGTCGATATGGTTTAGCGTTTAGTTTGCTATAGATTCGATTCGGAGAAGAATTTCATGAGTTTTTTTTTTGTGGACGGAATACATTATTATTGATAATTTCTGAATCTTCCCTCAACTAACTTGAGTTGCTTAGAAATTTGTATTAAGCATATCATTCCACTGCATTGAGGATCTCTTACATACTACAATCAGAGACGCAAGCAGGATTTGAACTAAGGGAGAGTCATTTACGTCTGCACTTCCTATAAGAATGTAAACTTTTCGAATTAGCAAGTTAATAGTAGTAATTTATCGCAAAAAAATTAAAGGACTGCATGTAAATTTTTTTAGAACGTCAAATTTTTAGCATAATAACTACCTTTTTTAGCTCCTCCTGATCCATCGGTAAACTAACATGAGTCGGTGGGGTACACGAGCGCTTAAGAGCACCGTCTTCTCGAAACCATATGATAGTCCAATATTTTTACTAACAAATAAGAGCGTCCTGCACAAATAAGCGCCCGAAATAAATACAGTATTTGTTGATAATTATGTCTTGAATTTTGACCTCATTTTGTTTCATATTTTGTCGAATCGAATATCTATTTTTTAGTTAGGTAATATCTTGAGAATATTGCATTGTTATTATAGGGAATATTACGTTGAGAGAAAATCTGGATATATATATATATATATCGAGAGCTTTGATGTAAAGTGCAAGAAAAACGTTTAGAGGGTAAGAGTATTCGTGAAATGGGATATCCCTTCGAAGGTTAAGGTTCTTGGTTTATAGTTAGCCATTGTGCATGTGAGGAATGCATTTGTATTGTACTCCATGCATGATTATTTCTCAATGAGAAGTCATAGCTGACCTTCCTTTACCCATAAATATTTCATTCAAATGATTTACCATGTATAGTTTGTGCATAAATTCTTTTACCTTCCACATTATCTTCATTGATCGTTGAGTCGATTTCGAACAATATTTGTAACCCATCTATAACTGTGATTGGTACAACACACCATCGATGATAAGTTGTAAGGACCATGTCTTCGGAGGATCGTTTCTTGATCATCTTTTTTTTTTTTTAAATGTACAAGTTCTAGTCGCTTCTAAATGAACCAAAAACTCGTACTTTTCATAAACCATTATGTATATGTCCTCTTCCTCACGTCATTTTCGGCAGTGAGGATCGATCGAGACTCGATAATATACCCCAAGCCCTCTTTTACCTGCCAAACTGTAATATCAATAAGAATAAGATATGGCTGGGACGCTGGGACATGATTTAGCGAAACGACCGTGACGCCACCAGCAAGGGACCAACCGGTTCTCATCGTATCATATTCTTCCATTTTTGGTCTTGTCTTTGTAAATCTATGAAGTCACAGCAGCCACTTGTTACTTCCTCTCTTATTAAATGGCTTTTAGTTGATGTATTTGTGTGAAGGTCCCGCGGACGCTCCGGCATGCCCCCGCTCGACTTCCGTTCAGTTCCCGCGCCCCAATTAATAATTATTTTCATTTTATGGACGATCAATAAACAATTCCTTCATCGTTGAGGAATCGAGAGCACTGATAAAAGTCCACTTTTCCACTCCGTTAGTTGGTGGCTGGTCATTCATTTCTTCTTCCTCGTCAGCGGGAGCCCTTCTCCTCTGGACTTTCACCATGAGGCAGAGGTCAAGGCGGCAGTCTGAGGTACTTTCTCTAACTCCCTGACGAAGAAATCATTTGGAAAGTTGTGATTCTTGCTGGGGAGTTCTGGCATGATCTCGAATTTTTTTGGGGTGGAGGGGAAGAGGGATCTTTGGAGATTAATATTGTTGTTTGACTGTTAAGAATTTGCAGAGGAGTTGGGCTGAAATATGTTGTTTCGGTTGCTCCTGCCTGCAGCTGTTCTGGGCTCGGGTAGTCATGCGGAAATGGCTCAATATTAGCGCCAAAGACTCCGATTACAGCGCTGACACTGACGAGGATGACGTGACGGACTCCGAATCCGAATCCGATACTGAAGGTGAGGCCTCTGTGATCTTTCTTAACGGGCAATTCGTGTTAGCCCGCAATGACATTGGGAAGGTAACATATATCGTACCCTTTCTGGGATTGGATGTTTTGAAAGTGTTGTGGTCACACCAAGCAGAAGAATTACTGGTCTTTGTGGATCTCTTGACGGTGTGAGTTAGCCGTATTTGGTTTGAAATTTGGCTATAACATGCGCTATCCCCTGTAACTAACCGGAATTATCCATCGCATTATGTAACTCGCTTTATGTGATGCCAGCTCGTTCATAGTCTGGGGAAATTATTTATTTTCACCAGCCCAAGTCAAAGTCCTAGTTCTGTCCTGCTTACATAGCCGACTTGTATAGCACGCAAGTTTCTTCCTTCTATAACATGACTCTATGGTTTTAGAACGGGTTAAACTGGTCATTGTCTTGGACATTGGGTAGTTCCCATAAAGTTTCTGATTTTTGAATTTACACTTGTAGAATGTGAGCAAAATGGAAGAGAATCACGGTTCAAGAATGATCCTAATGGTAAGATTCGCGTTTTGAGGATCTTAACATTGTCTCTGTTGCTTTTTATTGGTTTGATTCAATCAAAGGTTATAATTGGTACGAATAACGGAACAGCATAGATTGAAGTTGCTTTGAAAGGTTGGATCGTTTCATTGGGTGATTCCGTTTCCATTCCTCGTAGGCAAATGTGGCCAAACGGTGTTATACTTGTATAAACAGAATTTGGACTTTTGAGTATACTTTCTCAATTGTTGGTTCTTGGAGTTCTGATCTTTCATTATCATTGAACCAGCCACTATTCCAATGTTAAGAAGAAGAAAGTCAGAGACCTTCAGAGCACAGTACATAAACACAAAAGAGCTCAAGTATGCTTTTCCCTCTCATGTATCTGGCAATTAGCTTTATCGATTATCTTTCTTCTTTATTTAACTTAATGCAATTAGTTGTGCTAAATGGTGTGGTTTTCTTCTGTATCCAGAATATGTGTTGGGACATGGAATGTTGGAGGAAAGCTTCCCCCAGATGATCTAGTTATTGATGACTGGCTTGGGATCGCCGAGCCCGCTGACATATATGTGCTTGGGTATAATTTTGTCATCTCTCTTCCCTTTTGCGAATTTCACTTGATTTTTTCTTTAATCCTTCTCAAGTGCTGCAGTCGAGCTTTCCTCATGACACTTGTCATTACTTGCTGGAGTTAGAGGATTTGATGCTTTAGTTTGCATCTAATTCAAGAATTTAGCTTCTGAGGTCACAATGGAATCTTTCAATTACAGTTTTCAGGAGATAGTGCCATTAAATGCCGGGAACATTTTTGGGGCTGAAGACAACCGCCCTGTCCCGAAATGGGAGAACATTATTCGCGAGACCCTGAACCGAGTCCAGCCCCCCAAGGCAAAAGTCAAAAGCTATAGTGATCCTCCTTCTCCATCGAGGTTTCAGCCTTCAGAGGACATCCCAAACATAGTAGAGGAGACCTTGCTCGAGGCTGACAGTGACTGTGATGAGGAGATTCATCCCGCTGACGAAGAGCCTGACAGTTTAGATGAAGATCAAACAGTCATAATCGAAAGTGACAATGGAAGTCTTCATAGTTCAGAGAATAAGTTTGGGGAACCGGACTTGCAGAGACAATTCTTGTCACCAAAGAAATTAGACCGATTAAATTGTCTTAGGACTGAAGACAATGCTGAGAACATAGCAGTTCCAGTTGGCCCATGCAATGGAAAATTAACAAGACTGCTTAGTGTGTCCGAGCGGGTGGGTCTAAGCTGGCCTGAACCTCCATTGAACCTCATATCTCAGTGTCCCCTTGATCGAACAAGTTCCTTTAAGTCTGTCAAATCAGTCAAAGCATCAAGATCTTTCAGGACATTTAACTCCTTTAAATCATCAGCCAATGAAGTGCCACCGGATTTATCTTTGCTTGCTGAGATCGACCTTGGATCCCTGTTGAGACGGAGGAGAAGGCCGCATTATGTAAGGATAATTAGTAAGCAAATGGTGGGGATATTCCTCACTATATGGGTCCGAAGCAGCCTGAGAAGGCGTATTCAGAATGTCAGAGTCTCGACTGTTGGTGTCGGAGTAATGGGCTATATCGGTAACAAGGTTAGTCGTAATCAAAATATAAATATATATTACCCCACCTACAAAGCATAAGCTTCTAGATCCATCAATTGGCTCGTGCTTCACTGGACATATTTACAGCCTCTGTTTCTAAGTTCTACAGAGGACATTCTCGTAAGTGCATTGTATTCATAAGTGAATGAATTGGTTTTTTCAGGGATCAATATCTGTTAGCATGTCCATAGATCAGACGCCTTTCTGCTTTATTTGCACCCACCTGACATCGGGAGAGAAGGACGGGGATGAGCTCAAAAGGAATGCTGATGTGCACGAGATACATCGAAGGACTCTATTCCGATCAATTTCAGGCGTCAAGCTTCCTATAACCATTCTCGGCCACGAGTATGTAGTGATTGAAGATTTAAATATGCTTAATTTTTTCCTCTGTCACAGCTCCCTTAGACTGCCTCATAGTTATCTCATCTGCAAGTCGAGTTTTACTTTAAAATAGTGTTGACCTGCAGCAAGATTATTTGGTTGGGTGATCTGAACTACCGGATCAATTTGTCTTACGAGAAAGCGCGGGAGCTTATCTCCAAAAAGGAGTGGTCAAAGTTGACTGAGAGAGAACAGGTAGCTGGAAAAGTAACCATTTCGAGATAGTTTCTGTAGATGGTTTTAAGTCCTCTTTTCATTGTTTTCAGGTTTAAGTGAATATATAGATTAAAGTCGTGGAAGTTACATGGATGGCTTTGTTTGATTGCACAAGGTTATGCAATGAAAGTGAATTGCATTTAGGCTCGACTTTCTAATATGATGCTATTGTTACAGCTCTCGAGAGAGCTGAGGAAAGGCCGTACTTTTGATGGATGGTCTGAGGGCCTTTTGAATTTTCCACCTACATACAAGTACGAATTCAACTCGGAAAAGTACTATGGGGAGGATCCGAAGATCGGGCGACGCACTCCAGCATGGTGCGCTATCCACCTCCTATTACTGTTTTGGCCTCTGCAGGGTCATGTTCACTTGACAAAATACGTAAATTGATTTTCTTTTAGGTGCGATCGGATTCTTTCACGCGGAAAGGGAATGAGGCAACTGAGCTACAGGAGAGCTGAGCTGAAGCTATCTGATCATCGACCCGTGAGTGCCACTTACATGGCCGAGGTTGAGGTATTCAACCCGAAGAAGCTCCAACGCGCCCTCACCTTCACTAATGCAGAGATCGAGAACGAGGACATTATGACAGCTATCGGGATAAACTCTGGAATTTGTGGCTTCGGAGTGGACGGAGAGGTAAGAGTATATCATTGCAAATATTCGTGTCATTCATAGATGAAATATTCTTCCAGTGCATACTCTGTGCACAAGATTAACATGTCCTTTTGCTATACCCTGCAGGGCATTTCCGATTCAGTCGTCAGAAGCTAATGCAAAATTTAGTTCATGAGGCAGAGAGGCTGTAAATATATATGAGCTCCCCACAACCTTCCGGACTTCTTCATTCATTTGATTCCGTAACCGGCATTCATTCTGTTCTTCATCATATTTCCACCTATGTGCATATTGCTGTTTGAGGGTGTAAATCGACCGGGTTTTATAGGTATCTGTGATAAGTTCCGGGTTTTTATAGGTTTTTGTGATAAGCTCTTAGCAAGTTTGTTGCATGGTATTGTCGAGCAATGCATGGCATAGCTGGATAAGAGGTTTCAGTGCGAAAATAATCCCCTTGTATGTAATTTTATTTCCATATTTTGGAGAAATTGCATGATGGCTACATTTCTCCATGTATTATGCAGTCTTAATCAGTTGATTGTTTCTATTAAATCCAATCAATGAATGATGCTTGAAGCTACTGAAGTGTATCTACCAAGCTTTTCTCGTCGAGGTCAGTGCACATTGGCACTTGTTAATGTAGTACAATTTCGAGATAATATGGAATCAAGATATTTGTATTTGGATAAGGAGATGAAGAAAGCGAGAGAACAATGAAAAATACAAAAAGTTAAATTGCACCGGTCGAAAATAGTACCCTAAATTGTTTTACCAACTTTTTGTATTGAGGTTTGTAAACCAAGGGATTTTATCCCGTATTATAATACCATATTCGTATTCCAAATTATATGATACAGATTTTGTAGGTTAAGGAGATGACAAAAACGAGAAAAATAATGAATAGAGAAAAAATTCAATTGCACCAGCCGGGAATCGAACCCGGGTCTGTACCGTGGCAGGGTACTATTCTACCACTAGACCACTGGTGCTTGTTGAATTTTTCCACCTGAAAAACTTTACTAAGTTGGATCATCGGAAGTCAATCTCTTCAAGTAAAATGCAAAAAAATAAAACCTTAATTGAAATTGCAGCAAAAAAAAATCATCTCTTGATCACTGGCTTGTTCCCTGAGTATAGCACTCGTAGTTGACGTTTTTAAGTCCTCCTCACACAATCCTCATAACCCTCAATGCTCCTATTATAGATGTGTCCTTTCCACGACGTGAACCTTTTGACCCTCGAGATCGAGTACGATATTGCCTTGTGGCAGGTCTCGCCCATTCTCGCGAGCTTGTAGCAACAGTTTATCTCCAGATCCTGTCGCCGGTAAAATATGTAATCATAGAGCTGTCGGTCGCACCCATTGGTCAACGTGCTAGCGCATTTCTTGATGAATGCATTCCATCCCTTTCTCGGTTCTAGGGCTAGCTGTTCGCCCTCCCATGGGTAATTCGACCGGCCTTCGATGAGGAGTGCTCCGAATATAGTTAACACGACCAGAATACGTGGCAATGGCATTTGATGTTTCTCCATGCCTGCCCTTAATAATCTTCGTTTGGATTTTCTCCCTTTCCCCCCCTTTAGTTCCTTATAGCTTTCCTTTCTTCAACTTAAATTTCGTCTTAAATGTGTGGAATATTTTATCTGTATGATGGGAGAGCATCAACGCAACGTTAAAAAAAATAACCGACCGTTAAACATAATTAATGGGACATAAATTAAAAACACTAACGTATATTGAGCTAAGGTTTCGAGTGTCCAATTTTCAGAAAATTATTTAGGAGGACAATTGACACTAATGCATTGATTGGGAAGACGCGTGGTTTGAATAGAAAGGATCGTGATCCAGTCACTATGTCGATTCTTCGACCAGTTCGAGTTACGAATGGGTCATAATTTAGTTGAAGGAGTGATTTAATGGCTCGTTGTTTTTCTCGAGATAAATTGACAAATCTGTTTGGATTAATATATGTCAGCTGCAAAATGAGACTGTCGATTCGATCATATATAGAATCCGGTTATATAAGAAGACCACTAATTATATCACATGGGGAAGGCTCGGCCCATAAGAGTATGTCCCGACGCTGAGAGAAAAGACACGTCATGAAACACGTTCTTCTGATTGAGTACCAAACCCGGAGGTTGGCACCTTTGTTTCAAAGCTTCGATGGGGACGGACAATCTTTGTTTTTATGCCAATGGGGGTGATTAATTTAATTAATCAAAGTTAAATATCTCAAGTCGGCTCATGCATTATCATGCTCTTACTTTAGTTACCGTCCCAACCGCCCAAACCCTCTCCAAGCCATGTGATTGGTCCGAGCATCCCATCAGGGGACAAAGTGGTGGGCCATCGTGCTGACACGTGTACGGTTGTTTTCAACGTCTTCAATGATCTAGAACATAAACAAATTGAAAGTATTGTTCGATCTGACGTACTTATATATACATATATAAATATATGATCGATCAATCGCATCGCATCGCATAAATGAATTTTTACGATCGTGATGGTGAATACGAACATCCGATAATATGTTAGAAGTTTCAAACAGCATATTTAATTGAAATAAAACCGCATAATAATCTCCTCCGTGACGATCGACTTACTAGGATGGACACACCGACTCGGGTCCTTTGTCAATTTATGTTTGCTTAGCCGGCCGTCCACCGCCACCTATGTTGGTGTTCCTTTCCGTTCTAGATTGTTCCATGTGGAAGCTTTCGTCAGGGGAGTAGAGGTCCACTTTATTCTATTAATAATCCATTATTAAATAGGCACTAACTTGAAATTTAGGCGGAGGTTGAATTTTTTTTATTAATTATCGTGTAAGAAACGCATTAGCGAGGAGATTAATAATATTATTATTAAAGATGGTGAAGCACAGTGGTGCACACTTTCGTCAGGCGATCAAAAGATTCATGGTTCAATATTCGTGGTGAAACTGTTTGTATCATTTTATTGGCCATTAATATTTTTATTTTGTTATATTATACTTATAAATCTTCTCTGTGATAATTTTTTTTTTTTTAAAAAAACGCGTTAACATTTGACTTAAAAAAGAAAACGCATTAGCATAGGGTTTGACTTTTAAAAGCGGTCTGCGATAGATAAACGCACTAGGGAGGGATTGACTTCTAAAAGGGGTCTCCATATGAGAAGCACTTCCCATGTATTACATGCGTAAATGTAATGCTCAATCATATGAAATCATGTCGTCTTAGAACAATTTAAGCACCTTAATCCTAACAATTATCCATATATACTCAATCCTCGAAAATTCGGTTGCGAAGTTCGACGGCATCCAGGAATTATTTGTTGTCCGAGATATATACATGAATCATGCGGTTTGCTATAATGATAAGTAAGATGTTTGTTTATTCCGAATATTACTATTTATTACACTATTTTAATTTTTCTATGAAACATTAAATGTTATATGTAACATAATATAAATATCTTCTCCATAAAATACCTTGATTATATATTCATCCAGATATATAATTAATAATAAAAAAACTTTTTTTTTTCCTCGTGAATCTTGAGAATTTATTCATAACATGTAAAAGTTACATGACAATAATACAAAGTAAAAATGCCCAAGAAATGACAATCACAATATTAGAATTAATCAGACCCTCCCATACATATTACACAGAATAAACAAAGATTTAAAGCAATGGTAGTAGCTATCTGAGATTCTGATTAAAACCCTCTGCCGTCACACATGGATTCCAGTTAAATAAAGAAAGGATCCTCGAGCCGTATATCCATGTAGAACTCAACTATTTGTTACCGAGGTTATGTAGAGATCTCAATATCGGAGCAAAGCGGTTGGTCTTGAGCTATACTAGTGCGCTAGGAGCCCTTCACGAAATGGTACCAACAAGTAGAATCAGAGCCAAATGTTAGGGAGGGTTGTCGACCAATCCAACAAGCTAGTGAAGACACCGAGCTGCCGACCAATCCGGCGAGCCAAGGAAGGCAGTTGACCAAGCCGGCGGGATCAAACCAAAATCGCTAAGGAAACCTCAATTGATATAAACCAGTGACCACGTCAGTAGTAAAAAACTAAACATTTAATGAGTTAGATGATCTTGTAAAGTCATATATGCTATATATGGTTAATATTAGCACCATAAACGTTTGATATTTAATATGCAACATACCTATATACTCTTGTTATATCAAACACATTGAGGCACATCATTAATGAATGTTAAGTGATGAGATCGTCGATGAACGTGTATTGGGCACAGGTTAATCGAACCGGATAAGCCTGCGAAGAGTAAACTCCTAGAAATTCATATATAAGTAGAAAATTAATCCAAAACAAGAAAGGGGAGCAGTTTATCTGTGTATGTATTAAGTATTATTATAAGATGGTCATGCGCTAACATCTCGCATGACATGTATGGGCCATGCATGCATGCCCCCAAGGAGTGGTGGGCCCCCACACGCACAAAACGGGCAAGTGGGGGAGAGAGAGAGCCAAGGAAGCGAAGAGGAAGATCGAGATCGCAAATCGGAAGGAAGAGATGTAATTTCTCGCACGGCAGCGCGCCACGTGTCCCACCGGTTTAAGATAGTCCCCTGGTTTATATCAAGAGCTGTTCTCTGATTGGCCGAACGGGACTCGATGTTCCGAAGGGAAAATATCTGAGGGATATTCTTCCACTGCGGCGTATCCACCACAAGATATTTATGTCCTGCCAGCTGAGTCTGCCCATGGATTTTCCGGCCACCGAACCCTCCACGTGGCGGATAGTTAATGGGCAGATGCTTTCCCAGGCCGAGGCGCATCTACCTGGCGGGCTTCATTCCGCCCTGGTTTCTCTCTCTTCAGTTGCCTATTTTTAACTTCACATATTTCATCTATTCTACCATTTACCATTTACCATTTTTTTAAAATAAGTATAAAACTTAAAGAAAATTCTAAATGCACAATTTAATTCGACCTATTCCAAAAATAAATTACTCCTCTTTTGCTTTTTTTTTTCTTTTTCAAATTTTCAATGGATTATTCATTATTAACATTGTTGAGAAATATCGAAAACTTGTGTAAATTACCTATTGAATATTTGATAACGGTTCAGAATGAAATATCAAGGAAGATGTACTTTACAAAAAAATTCCCAGGGCATGCATAGGGAGCACTCTTTAGAATATATATTGGATTCGAGTTATGATTACCAAATGAAAATCAAATTGGAACAATAATTAAAAAAAACCTTGGGAGGCAAAAATTTACACCAGAGGACATATTATTGAATATCTATGAACAAGCCAAAGTTGAAGTCGAGATTGAAATGCGCTCAAGTACAAGTACTTACTACGTAATGCATAAAATGCTTTTTCTAGCCTTTAATTTAATTAAATGTAGGTCTCATTGGACTGAAAAATCTTTACGAGCAACTTCACATCATATGATCGATATTTACCTTGTCCTTTGTGGAAGCAAGATTGTTCGGGAAATTCAACCTCATTTTTCTAGGATATGTTTAGTTTTAACTTGATTATCTTTGCATATTTAAAAGGGAGAAAAAAAATCTAGAAATTAAAATACAGATAATTATCATGAAAAATGAGTCCATCCAAAATATTGAATGAGTTGCTCTTAGACCTCTTTGAATGTGGAAGTCGTAAGAGCAGAGCAGCTCGATAAAAAAGTACAACAATGCACCTTCTAACTTGATGGTGATTGGTGAAAGTGGCGTAGCAACTTGCTTCCTTATCCTTCGAGCATGCCTTCTTGTAATTCTGAAGCCACTAATAAAGATCTTCATGACTACATTGTTGATATTTTATTTCCGATAATTTGAAATGTGAATTTGGATATAAATTTTATCATTGTTTTAATTAATTTTTAGTTATTTAATGGAATTTAACGGTGGAGCAAAAATGAAGTGAAAGTGAAGCGCGATTTATACTGCAAATGAAGGCATCCTTTTCACATTGTTCTGAGGAATATTTAGGAGGATCAATAGAATTTGCCCTAAAGATTTTGTGATAGAGCTAGGAAATTGTAAAGGAATAGTTTCCAGCCGTTGGTTTGCGATCTGTTAATTTGGGCCGTTAAGATTGCCAGCTCGACAAGGCGGGCGGAGTACCCGTGAGACACAGCTTCACAAAACTCGGAAGAAAATATCTAGCACCCGACCCCACCACAAGCAACTACGGGAAATAAATAAAATATCAGCGAGAGAAAAATAACTTATATATATATATATATATATATATATAGACAGAGAAAAATACTAAATCAAAAACCAAAAACAATTTTTGAAAAAAATACACAGACAATTTAAAATTCTAGTGCCCTGTCTCTTTACTCTCTCGTCCAGCTACAGAACATTTTGACTTGTTCTTGCCCACTTGGGATTTGAAGGAAAATTCTTCCACCAAATGAAGAAAGAAGGGAAAATTCTCAAGTGGTGCACAGCTCTCCAAGGTGGGATCTTACACATAAATAGGTTGTAATTGATGGTTAATTTGATGGGATTAATGCATGATAACATAAAAAAGTTAATTGGACCGATAAGAACGATTGGAATCTCGGACCGATAGAAGTCTGTATTGCTGGAGCAAGATTCTCTATCTTACACGGGTCTTACAACTAATTCGGTCAGTTATACACTCTTTACTGAATTTCTCGTGCAGATCATTTATTCTCCAAAAAAAGGTAATCCAAGTCGTGGAAAGCAAAGTGCAGATCCTTCTTATGGAAGGGTATGGATAGTAGTGCAGCTGGGAAAGCAAAAGTCGATTGGGACACCATTTGCTTACCAAAATGCGAAGGTGGCCTAGGTATAAAGCAACTTTCAGTATGGAATATTGCATGCATTATGCGTTTCATTTGGCTTATAATTGGCGGGGCTGGTTCATTATGGATAGCATGGCTCAATACCTATCTTATAAAGGGCAAGGACTTTTGGACCCTCTCTGTACCTAGTCTATGCTCATATGCCTGGAGAAAGATCTTGAAGTCGAGGAGTCAACGTTATCAGCTGATCGAATCCAAAATAGGTAATGGGCTCCAGACATCCACGTTGGATGGGATTAAGAGTTGGAAGACCGACATTAACACCACATGTGTGTTATGCAATGAAGCAAAAGATAGCAGAAATCATATGTTCTTCAGCTGTTCTTTTTCAAGGAAGTATGTAATTCTATTCTATTACTTATAGATAAGTGTAGAGAATGTAGTGATTAGAACTTTGAGGTTGTCTTGGCCATTCGACAGCTGAGAGGCAGGACCCTGAAAAGCTACAGTTACCAGATTATTGTAGCATGCTCACCTTTACTTGGTTTGGAAGGCTAGAAATGATTGCATTTTCTCTGATTTGGCTCCTACCATTGCTCGAGCCCTTGCTCAAATTAAAGGCACTATTCGTTATAATTAACGATCTTGAAAAGAAGGCCATTTTAGCGCAGCACGAAGAATTGCTTACAAATTGAGGGGTACTACAGTGGGATATTTTTATTTGACATGGATGTTATTGAGGCTCTATAAAAGTCTTTGTTTTTTTTTTTTTTATCTGTGTTTGATACCATGTAAAAGTCTCATTTGGCCTACATGAATTTGGGCCAATTTGCAACCATAAAGCTTTTGGGTTACAGATGAGTGCGAGTCTGTATAGGTCAAGTAGGTATTTTACATGGTATCAAAACGGGTTATGCTTCCGCGTGCTCACGTGGGCTTACACCACGCTTTATTCAATTTCGAGGCAGTCAAGAGTGCGTCTCATGTTAATCGAGGCAAAGAATAGCCCGATCCAGTTCCGAGGTAGCTAAAGGTGCACCTCTAGTTAGGCCCGAATATGGAACTCGAGACTAATTTAGTATTTGTCCCCCATTGCCCGAGCACGGAAGAGAATGTCCGGCTCGTGGTCAGTTGTTAAGGGCTGATGTTTGAAGGTACGTGGCACGTATTGTACCACATGTTGCCACGTGATGGTGAGTGTTGAGATACGTTATTCCACATGAAAAAATTGAAAAAGAAACAACAAGTTTATATCAGACTCGGGTTCAGCAACCTATCAACTTAAGTTTTTGGGTTGCAAATGAGCTCAAGTTCATGTAGGTCCAAGTGAGACTTTTACAACTCTCTTTTTCAATCTTAAGTTTAATAAGAAGAGTAAAGCTTACGGATTGAAAAAAAGAACGACTGGAATTGATCTTAGAGGAGGACAATGACAATGCGTTTGATTTGTAAGTAATATTTTAAAATCAGATTTTGAATGGTTGGTGTAGAGAATTTATTAATTATGAAGTTGTATTATAATAGAGTGACATAAATGTTTATGTATGGGACCACAATTTGACGTTATATGAGTTATTTTATTTTGTTATGAATAGAGTTAAATTAAAGTAAAATTTTAAAATCTTACTTACAAAACAAACAAGCAATGATATTTCCATGCATATAAGTTTAATTATAAGGCTTCAAATATTGAAGAACCATACACTGAATCTCTATATTTTAGTGTTTTGACTGTACTCGTAAAACTTTTTTTACTGAGTCAGTCATGACTCGTGATGAACAAGCCTTTCTTTACCATATTACTCATTCGGTTTAATAAATGCTTTTTACCAAAAGACAAAATTTCATAATTTCGATCTCTAGAGTTTAGCGTCGTGTTTAACTGAAAGAAAAAAAAAGCTCAAATCCTATGAAAAAAGTTTTGCTAATGCAAATTTTTGTATCCTTACTGGATATCATATCTCTTAGCTTTCGTTTGGTTTTCAAGTTAGAGCATGATCTAATTTAACCTGATTTTACGTAATGATTACGAACGTTAACAAATATATTGATAAGTGAGAATATATATATGTATGTGAATATAGATGTAAAAGTAAATGAGAAATTTATTATTAAAAATTGATAAAATTTGACGACACCTCGTATAATTTGTTAAGTGACTAGCGATACCTATCATTTGAAAAATTATCCACCCACATTTTTCTTGACGTGGCACCAAGAGAACATTCACTTTGTCACGTAAATTCCATGTCACGGAACTATACAAACAGATATGTTATCTGATTTATTTATCTGAACCAAATATGATCCGATTTAAGAAAAACAATAGAAATCGGTGAAATGTGTGGCTAATTTTGAAAGAATGGGGTGTCGCTGATCATTTTACAAATTATAAGGGGTATCGTCGAAATTTACCCTTAAAAAATTAAGGGTAAATTACACTGGTGGTCAAAACAGTTTTAATAATATATCAGGTTGGTCCAAATTTTTTTTTTGCTATTTGATGGTACAAAATGTTTCAAAATTGTAATACGATAGTACAAACCGTCATCTCATCATTGACGGCGTCAAGCCGACGCTGATGGTGTAAACTCGATTTTTGTGGGACGTTACATGATGGTATAAAATGTTTTCAAATTACAACTTAATAGTTCAAAATGTTTTACGTAAGATGATGTAAAATTTACAGTCTTGTAAAGGACGGCTTGACGGCGTTAATTGCGAGATGATGGTTTGTACTATCATGTTATAACTTTGAAACATTTTGTACCATCAAATAGCAAAAAAAAATTTTGGACCAACCTGATACATTATTAAAACTTTTTAGACTACCGGTGTAATTAACCCAAAAATTAATTATAAAAATGATTAGAAAAAAAGTACGAGTAGAAAATTATTATTAAATGGAAAAAAATAAAAATAGTAATGAGTTGGATAGAGTAAAATTTTAATTTAAAAACTTAAGCCCGTTTGGTTAATAATTTTTTTTAACTTTACTCCATTTTAACTTCAATTATGTTCAATTCAACAACACAATTATTACTTTTCCTTTTTTCTTCAATTTTTTAACCATTCAATTTAATTTTTAATGTTAAATTCTCTAAACTATTAATTACTCTTTCACACTTTTTCTCATAATTCAACAACACAATCATTACAAACAAATTAAAATTAAAATTCAACTCAACTAAACTCTAAAACCAAACACAGCCTAAACAAAACTATATACTACTTCCACATTTGTACGTGACACGACTGTCATAAAATGTAATTTTGATAAATTTTATGTATGGCCTTCAGAATATTCCAACTGAAAATGATAAAAAATGTCCGCAGTAAAATTTTCGAATTGTAAATCATCATTTTTCATACATACCACACATAAAGAGTCAAAAATTGGAAAAGTCCCCAATTTTTCAACCTCAGAAATTTCGAATTTCCCATGGGACCAGAGCCATCATGCATGTGCATGTATGTATGTGTGTATGGATACATCTATGGGATGGGATGGCAGGACGTGACGCCCTCGGCCTCTAAGGCGAGAGGAAAATATCATTGCCACGTATGCAAATCAATCTTCGCCTTCGGAGCTGCCCTCAGCGTTGTAAAAGATCTTCCCCTCCTCTCTCTCCTCTCTCTCTCTCTCTAGCTCTGTGTCTCTCTGCTCACCACCAAATGAAGAAGAAGGAATCTTAAAATCTTGCCAGTCACAGCTCAGCTTAGATATAGGAAATTTCACCTGTCAGAGTAAATAAAATCTTCACTTGAAACCTCCCTTGGACAGGAGCAGCTACTCCCCTGGACGAGGAACACCCAGATTTTCCTTTTCCGTTCGTGCCTAATAATCTTTGTCGGGTATTCTTTCCATTTCTTCCATTCTTATCTGCAATTTTTTTCCTTTGGATTCTGAGCTGATCCCTTCTGGGTATTTTCTGCTCCTTCTTGTCTGATGTGCCTGTGAACTAAAAATGTAAAATTTGGCATGCTGTGGAGATATATCTGTGCGAGCTAGCTCTTGGGTTGGAGTTTTTTTTTTTCCTTCTTCTTTTTCATTTTTTCACTTTTTTGGGTGAGATTTTAGATGAAATCTGTGCTGAAGCTGTTGGTAATTTCATTCTCGCAGGAGCGGGACATATTGTTGATTTGTGTATTTTGTTGCAGTAACTGACAGACAGACAGACAGACAGACAGGGATATTCATACTAAGACTGACCTAAGGTGGATTCGAATTCTTCGAAGGAGGTGCTGGTGCTCTTCCTTTGTTTCTGACATATAGGTTGGTATTAGCCATTGGTCCTTCATGGAGGAGTGATCGGTCCGGCTGGCTGGTGGGATGTTGAATTACGATATCTTGATTCTTGATTGGTAGCCTGCAGAGTTGAAGCCCTCTTGGTTTTCATATTTGGGGGAAGCTTGTAGGCTTCCATGGCTAGTTCGAGTGAGAGGTGGATTGATGGGTTGCAATATTCTTCACTCTTCTGGCCTCCTCCACGAGACCCTCAGCAACGAAAGGTGTGAAAATTTCTTTTGTATTGGCATGTTCTTACGGCCGTGATTCTCGTGTCCTTTGGCCTATGGAACTTGACTGGATTAGATGCCTATGCTGTGCTTATGGAGGGTTATGAGAGTCTGTATACAAATTCCCTCCCCTCCATAATCCTCAATCCAAACAACCACTAAGCATGACAGTTGTTTGATGAAAGATAATTAATCAGCAATTTTTATCTGGGACTTGCTTTCGCTTTGTGAAATGTTTAAGAGGCCAACCTTTCAAATATCCACACAATTGTAGGAAAAGATGGATATGAGAATAATTGAAAACCAGATAGTTTTAGCCTGTTTGGCCTATGGTTCCACTTTCTTATGATTTGATAATAATAATATCACTTCGATGATTCATGTGAGGTACTGTCTAGATATAGACAAGTATTGTGGCTGTTACGTGGTCTTGTTCACCAATTACTGTAGAAATAAGGTTGGGCCCAATGGATCTGTCTATTGGCTTGGCTTTTCTGGATAAAGCAGAATGCAGGGAAATGAGAAGGAATGGTCCTTTACAATTCTTTTCCTGGATATCTTTTATCTGTTATCTAGGATAAAAACAGTTGAAAAACAGAGGGATTAGTCTTTCAATTCCCAGGCTACTTTGCCTTTCTGTTTCTTGCTTGAACGCCGAACCAGCCTTCTCTCTCTTTTTCTCTCTCTAGAGGTTGATAGAATAAGAAACCATTGCTCTAGCATTCTCTCTTTGTTTTCATATTGATAGGGAAGTCGGTGATTTGGGGTAGGTCAGTTTAAGTTTTTTTTGTGTCTTAGTGGCTTTATATAGATTGGTTGACTTCACTGCAGTGCCACTTCTAGAGAACTCCTCTTCATGGATAATATGGACCTTTTTCATTTTTGTTTTATTTTTCATCTCCTCCAAAGGGTAATCCTATGATTTACTAACAAGCTGCTGATTATAGGCTCAAACCACAGCCTACGTTGAGTACTTTGGTCAATTCACGTCAGAACAGTTTCCCGATGATATTGCTGAGGTATGTAGCTGTTCCTTTTCCTGTCCTTTCAGAACTTGCTAACAAGTGGCATTATCAACATAATTCATGAATTTAAAATTGTGGATGAAATCTTTCTGAAATTGAAATTTGGCTCATTGGTTGTACTTTCTTATTGGCAGTTGATTCGGAGCCGCTACCCCTCCAAGGAGGAGCGCCTGCTGGATGATGTTTTAGGTATCAATGTTACCTGATGTTGTTTTTGCAGTCAGAGTACTACAGAGAACAAACTGTAATTGTGTGATGGCACTTCTCTCTCCGTAATTATTGATATATGTTTTTATTTGTTTTATTTTGATCCTTCCAGCAAAGTTTGTGCTTCATCATCCAGAGCATGGTCATGCTGTTCTTCTTCCGATAATTTCATGTATCATTGATGGCACGCTGGTGTATGATAGGAGCAATCCTCCATTTGCTTCATTCATTGCCTTGGTCTGTCCGAATAGTGAGGTTTGGAATCTTAACTGTTCAGCTTTTGCTTTTTCTCATGTATAATTATTCTTCTCACCTCCAATGATACGGGTGGTACTCAAAGGGATAGCCTGCTCCTACTTCTCCAAATCTCCTATAAAATCTTAATATTCCATTTAATTATCGAATCACTTTTATTTGCACAAGGTTACTTATACTGCATGTTAACCCTTCTATCCAACAGAGTGAGTATTCTGAGCAGTGGGCTCTAGCATGTGGAGAGATTCTGAGAATCTTAACTCTTTATAACCGTCCTATATACAAGACTGAGAAGTTGAGTAGTGAACTGGGGGGAAGCAGCAGCAGCAGTGCTTCAAGGAGTAAATCTGTCTGTGACCCGACTGCGCAGCCAGAGAGGAAACCTACTAGACCTTTATCTCCGTGGATTACTGATATATTGCTAGCAGCACCTCTGGGTATAAGAAGTGATTATTTCCGATGGTGAGTGGGTTTCTTATAGTATGTTGATGTTATCTCACTTTAATTTGATGGAATCTGCCAATAAAATTGGAACTTAGATGTCGGAGAATTTCTTTTTTCTTTGTTTTTTCCCCAACAGTACAGTAGATTGATACTCACATTAGTTGTTAGGAAATGCATAAAAAGCATGTGATTCGTACTTTATCGATCGTGATGATGCGAATTTGTTACGTGCTAATAATAGGTGTGGTGGTGTGACGGGAAAATATGCAGCAGGAGAACTTAAGCCACCTACAACAGGTGAGTGATTTGCTTAAATGTTCATTTCACAGATTTCTGGTGTCGGGAATTACCCAAGTATTTTACCTCCATATATGCTCAGCATGTGACTTATTTTGCTTAAAATTGGGAGACTGGTGAAAGAGGGTAGAGAATCTAACTTTCTCAGAGCTTTAGGGGTCTAAATCCTTGTGATCATATGGTCTAGAAAGCAAAAATAGGAACGTGCAGCCTTTATCAAGTACTATTTACAGCTCGAAAGGACCAAACCACAGTCAGCTAACTTTCTTTGTCTTTCTTAAAGTTTCGTCCCGAGGATCAGGAAAGCATCCTCAGCTCATGCCATCAACTCCTAGATGGGCAGTTGCAAATGGTGCTGGCGTAATTTTGAGTGTTTGTGATGAGGAAGTCGCTCGCTACGAGACTGCAACTTTAACAGCTGCTGCTGTTCCAGCATTATTGCTCCCACCTCCTACGACAGCTTTGGACGAGCATCTGGTTGCTGGGTTGCCTGCTCTTGAGCCATACGCACGGTTGTTTCACAGGTAGGCTCGTAATCCTCAGTTAAGAGGCTGGTACATGCAGCGGTGGTATTGTTGTTATCACATACAAGTTTGTATACTAGGAGTGATCAGTATCGTATGTATTATTTGATTCCATTTCCTATTTACAAAATTGCCCATCAGGAGTTCCTCAATATGATGGAGGCATGATTGGGTAAACATAGCTAATTGAATATGAGGGAACTGGAACTTGGGCTTTGATGCTGTGTTAACCAGCGCAGTTCAAATTGGAGCTTAGCATCCTTATTATCAAATATTTGATGTATTCATGAAATGTATATATACTATTGTTTTCAGGTATTATGCTATTGCTACTCCAAGTGCCACCCAGAGACTTCTTTTAGGACTGCTAGAGGCCCCCCCATCATGGGCTCCTGATGCACTCGATGCTGCTGTTCAACTCGTGGAGCTTCTGCGGGCTGCTGAAGAATATGCATCTGGGATGAGAGTAAGTCGCTCATTGTTTTCTTGATCCAGAGAGCCAAAAAAAAAAAGAAAAATCTTTATTAGCAGTCCAAAAGACGTGTCTCCAATGAGAAAGTATTGTGCGTAATGGATATACTCTGTGGCATTGTGTGACCGGAAACATTAAAAAAAAAATCTATTTTTGTCAACAATATATAAATATATATATATATATATATATATATTTGTGGTATTACTAAAAACCAAAAGAAATTAGGGAACCCTATTGGCTTGTGACATGGCCTTGTGGTATACCCGTTACAGATAAGACTTAAGATCCAACTGTCATCAGTCAAAGGCAAATACTTATTGCCTTTTTTTCCTTGGTGCAGCTGCCTCGGAACTGGATGCATTTGCATTTCTTGCGAGCAATTGGGACAGCGATGTCTATGAGAGCGGGGGTGGCTGCTGATGCTGCCGCCGCTTTACTGTTCCGTATACTATCACAGCCTGCACTGCTTTTTCCCCCCCTGCGGCAAGTCGAAGGAGTTGAAGTTCAGCACGAACCAACGGGGGGTTATATTTCATGCTACAGAAAGCAGGTAAATCATTGTCAAAATCGAACATCTCTCTTGCTTTACCTTTTCTTTTTCATTCCTTTTCCCATTTTTTCATGCCAAACAAGGTCTTAAAGAATCCTTCTCGTTCATATTGCTACTTCGTGTTGTGATTTTAACTCATCTCTTCAAAAATAGATAGAAGTTCCAGCAGCTGAGGCTACTATAGAAGCCACAGCCCAAGGGATCGCTTCGATGCTATGCGCCCACGGACCTGAAGTGGAGTGGAGAATCTGTACCATATGGGAGGCCGCCTACGGCCTCATCCCTCTGAGTTCCTCAGCAGTTGATCTTCCTGAGATCATTGTGGCGACCCCGCTTCAACCACCGGTGCTTTCATGGAACCTCTACATCCCGCTCCTTAAAGTCCTTGAGTATCTGCCTCGTGGCAGTCCCTCAGAGGCTTGCCTGATGAAGATCTTCGTTGCAACTGTGGAGGCAATTCTCCAGAGAACATTCCCGCCAAACGCTCCTTACCATTCTGGGGTTGGGCCAACATCGAAGAATCTTGCAGTGGCAGAGCTCCGCACGATGGTCCACTCGCTCTTCTTGGAATCCTGCGCTTCGCTTGAGCTGGCCTCTCGCTTGCTGTTCGTAGTCTTAACTGTCTGTGTGAGCCACGAGGCGCAGTTCAATGGAAGCAAGAGGCCCAGAGGAGAAGACACTGTTGTGGCAGCAGAGGGTTATGAGGACCCATCAATAGTGTCTGAAGATCGTGAGAATCGGAGAGTGGCAAAATCACGAAAGGTCAAGAAACAGGGTCCTGTGGCAGCATTTGATTCTTATGTTCTTGCCGCAGTCTGTGCTCTTGCCTGTGAGCTGCAGTTGTTTCCTTTGATCTCGAGAGGAGGAAGCAATCGCTCAAACTGTAAGCAAAATCTGGAGAATCTACTGAAGCCTGCGAAGAAAAATGGCTCATCTGATGGGCTGCAGAGTAGCTTCAATGCGGCCACGCACCACACCCACCGAATCCTTGCAATCCTGGAGGCTCTTTTCTCATTAAAACCATCCTCAGTAGGGACCACATGGAGCTACAGCTCAAACGAAATCGTGGCTGCTGCTATGGTGGCGGCACATATTTCTGAGCTGTTCCGACGGTCCAAGGCCTGTATG
This sequence comes from Punica granatum, assembly GCF_007655135.1. Lineage (NCBI taxonomy): Eukaryota > Viridiplantae > Streptophyta > Magnoliopsida > Myrtales > Lythraceae > Punica > Punica granatum. The sequence continues at coordinate 6,577,307 of NC_045130.1, forward strand.
CATGCTCTCTCAGTCCTAATGCGGTGCAAGTGGGATAACGAAATTTACACTCGGGCTTCCTCATTATACAATCTCATCGACATACATAGCAAAGCTGTTGCCTCGATTGTGAACAAGGCGGAACCCCTCGAGGCACATCTGTTGCAGGCACCTGTGTGGAGGGACTCGTTCCTCTGTTTCGACCAAAACCAACAGAATTGTTCGAGCAGTAGTGGTTGCTTCGAAGTGGGACAGTCCTCCCTTCCTCGGGATAAATCAGTTAGCACTGATGATATGGTGAGCTGTGAGGAGAAATCATTACATCAAAATCATACTAGCTGTTCCTTTGGGAAAGGAATTGCGAGCTTTCCACTGGATGCTTCAGATCTTGCAAATTTCTTGACAATGGACCGGCATATCGGGTTTAACTGCAGTGCTAAGGTTCTTCTGAGGTCAGTGCTCGTGGAGAAGCAAGAACTATGCTTCTCTGTGGTTTCTTTGTTGTGGCGAAAGTTAATTGCATCACCCGAAATTCAACCTTGTGCAGAAAGTACATCTGCCCAGCAAGGATGGAGACAGGTGAATTTCAGTACGCAAGTTTTCTGATTGTTGTATGTTTTTCTTCGCAATATTGTTCATTTCTGTACTCTTGATTCGGGTGCAGCAAAAACAAAAATGAAAATGCTCTATTTGAATTTAATGTTGTGTGCTGTTTCCTTTGGATATGAAAAACCTCAATTTGCTGTATGGTTTGGATTTATTTAGGTGGTTGATGCTCTATGTAATGTTGTATCGGCTTCACCAACAAAAGCAGCGGCAGCAGTCGTCCTTCAGGTCAATTTTTATTCAAATTGCCAATTTCCTCTCAAAGTTTTGCATTCTCGTTATCTACCGTTTTCCATCTGATATGCTGCATGGATATCTTTTCTTCATCAATACTACATCTTTATGGATTTCGAAGTTATTCGAATCACAACCCAACTATTGTTCCCTTAGGTTCTATTCTTTCCTCGGGAGATTTTATCTGTTTGGTCACTTCGTTGCCCTGTTTGCTTGTCAGGCGGAGAGGGAACTGCAACCTTGGATTGCAAAAGACGACGATCAGGGCCAAAAGATGTGGAGGATCAACCAAAGGATCATCAGACTGATCGTGGAGCTCATGAGGAATCATGAGAGGCCTGAGTCACTGCTGATCCTTGCAAGTGCTTCAGATCTCCTTCTCCGTGCCACCGATGGGTTGCTCGTCGATGGAGAAGCTTGCACTCTACCCCAACTTGAGGTAAACCCCTCCCATATGTACATTTGGGGATACCATAAAACTGAAATTTTGGATGTATCGTGATGATAAAAAACAAAAAAGCGAAAAGTTTTTCAGTTTCCTGCTTTTTGGTGCTCACTAACTCATCTGTCACTGTCATTCTAATCTTCTTGAAACAATGAACAGCTGCTTGAGGTAACAGCTAGAGCAGTTCAACCCGTGCTGGCCTGGGGTGAATCGGGGTTAGCAGTCGCTGATGGTCTTTCAAATCTCCTAAAGGTAACGAAAACATAACAAAAGTTAGGACATAGAAGTTAATGCAGTTTTCAGACCAAATGTGCTAATAGAAAGTAGGTTTTCTCTTTATGTTGCTCCGTATCTTCTCATCCAAATTGTTCCATACAAATCCGTGCAGTGCCGGATGCCCGCCACCGTAAGGTGCCTGTCTCATCCGAGCGCACATGTCCGCGCCCTAAGCACGTCCGTCCTCCGGGATATACTCCACACAAGTACCATCAACTCCAAGCACAAGCCGAGGCAAAGGAACGGAAACCACGGTCCTTACCAGTTATTCAATGTAGATGCAGTCGACTGGAAGGTGGACATGGAGAAATGCCTGACGTGGGAGGCCCACAGCAGGCTCTCTAGCGGAATGTCTCTCCAATTCCTCACCACAGCTGCAGATGAATTAGGTTGTACGGTCCTGGTATGACATCGACCTTAGTTTCCCATCGGTGCTCAGAATATATCAATTAGAATCCCTCACAGTATGGAGATAGTGTACAGTAAGACGGTCGATGGGCTCGATATGGTTTGCCTTTGTGATTTCCGATTTTTTGTTTCCCGATAACGTCTTGATTTAGTGAGACCTATGTATTGTTTGATGATGCCCGGATCCGTATATGGTGAAATAGGTTGTAATTTGAGAATTCTTTAGTTCTAGCAGCTAACCTTTTCTGCAATGTTTGCCAGAACATAGCAATAAGAGTGTGAACTATGAATCTTTAACATTTGTGAACTATATAGATCGAAAACATTTCATCCCCTGCTCAAATCGGCAGATTCTACGTAAAACCAGGAAGTTTAAACCGATGAAATGTGTCTGTTGAGTCCAACCTCGCAATATAGGAAGTCGATTGTCAGAAAATCTGTTTGAGGTTGGGCTGGCCTTGCTCATTGTCGGGTGCTGGAGGGTAATCATAGGTCGAGTTCCTAGCAGTACGTTTCATTCAGCTGAACTGTTGGTCTCAAACGAGAATCCTTTAATCGAACGAAATTTTGGATCGAGGTCTCGATTCGATATGAGGAAGGTTTGGATCGAGGTCTCGATTCGATATGAGGAAGGCCGATGATCCGAAAGCTCTTGATTGTACGGCCATTAGCGCTGGAAGCTCGATGCCGAGTGGCCCAATATGCTTTCAACGTTCGAGGAGTAAAATAGAAATGCACAAATGTTCTGACTCTATATGCAATTACAAGTTTCATATTGTAGACTTTGGGCCTGGGCCTTCCGCTGCTGGGCCGAAACCGAAGCTTGGTTCTATGGCGTAACCGGTAATATATTACCCTAGCCGGAGGACAAAATAGACAAATCGCTTATCATCTCCCGTAAACCCTAAAGACACTGAAGCATATATAAGAGAGAACCGGAAAGACGGCGTAGAGCTCTTTGTTGCCTCCGAACCGCCTCCGAGAACGAGACTAGCAGAGCGATTCCATTTCCTCTGAGCTCTCTCTGCATCAACAATGGTGATTCTTCTTCCAATTTATCGTTCGAATTTTCTCTTATTCAATGGTGAAGTGTGGTTTAGATTAGTCATCGTGACTCGAAGCTGCTGGAGGCTCATGTTTTTGTGGCTGGATAGATGAGCTTGTGGCCGTTGTTTTAGCTTTATTTTCTGATGATACTGCGATTTCGAGCATGTTATAGTAGCTTAGGATGAGTAGGTTGGCGTGATCTAATCGTGAAGACTTGGATATTGTGCATCTTAGTCGATGATTTGATTCGGGGTGACCAACCACATATTGTGGAATTAGTTTGGCAGGCATTTATGTGGTTACAAAACCTTAGGTGAAGGGTTTGAACTGTTTTGTCGGATAGGAAGTTGGTCTGGTCTCCCTAGGTTCTTTTGTTAAATCTTATATATGTTATAGATGCTCCAGGGATTGACTGTTGTGTTGGATTTTGGTTTGTATGCATGGGTAGTCTCTGGTCGCGAACGAGGAATTCCAGCACATTTTGCGTGTGCTGAACACTAATGTCGATGGCAAGCAGAAGATCATGTTTGCTCTCACCTCCATTAAAGGTATCGGTCGCCGATTCGCAAACATTGTCTGCAAGAAGGCCGATGTGGACATGAACAAGAGGTCTCTCTCTCTCTCTCTCTCTGTGTCTTGAAACACGACAAAATGTAGGATGATAGAAATTGTTTCTTTCAGTTAATTAGCTGGTCTTTTGGACTCTAGAATCTCTGCTTTTGTCTACGGGCTGAGTTAATCAACGTGCATACTTTTCTTGAGTTGATATCCATATAAGTAATATTATTTGCTAAGGGTGATGTCTTTTTTGAGTATAGGTTTTAGTCGTAAAGTGTTGCTCGAGTTGAGGTGATGACATGGACCTTATGTGGTTAACAAGGATAGAGTAATTTAGAAGCTGAGAAATAGCTCGAATCATTTGTTTATATCGACATGAAATGAGCTGGTGCTCATTGGCTTGGGCATGTGGTGCTGATGATGCTCATGCTACTTGATTTGTGCTTGGCACCCTAGCTTTGCTCAATATTTTGGTGATAGCCTGTGTTGGATATGTTCGTTGTTCTTGAATACAGGGCCGGTGAATTGAGTGCTGCTGAGCTGGATAACCTCATGGTTATCGTTGCCAATCCCCGCCAGTTCAAAATTCCAGATTGGTTTTTGAACAGGAAGAAGGATTACAAGGATGGGAAGTACTCCCAGGTAGTCTCCAATGCCCTAGATATGAAGCTCAGAGATGACTTGGAGCGGTTGAAGAAGATCAGGTACTCCTTGCATTCTGATGTCTCCTTATTCCATCTGTTTTGCTATGTTCCATTGGGTCGAAGTGAATTACTGAAACCAGTTTTTGTCTGTGAAAACATTATGTGAGTTGCTAAAGTTGGACTTCAAATCATGCAGGAACCACCGAGGTCTGAGGCACTACTGGGGCCTTCGTGTACGTGGTCAGCACACCAAGACCACCGGCCGCAGAGGGAAGACTGTTGGTGTCTCCAAGAAGCGTTAAGCTCAGCTCGATTTCTTCTTCTCATTTAGAATGGAAAGGCAGAGTTTTGTTTACAAGAATGTTTGGATTTCTGAGAATTTCTTGTAGCGAGTTTACCCTGTGGATTGATGTTAAGGTTCTCCATTTATATGTACAAGTGGTTCTTGTCTACAAGACCCCCACTTCCCCACTTCCCCACTTCAATGACATGACCACATTTGTTTTCTAACGGCGACTCGAGCCTTTCTCGGTAGTTTTTTTGTCTGTCTTGTTCTCAGAGTGGCGTGACAGGGGCTTGCTTAGTCAGCAGCCCAGCGTCTTTCCGGCTCAGTCACTGGATTGAAACGATTGAGATTGCTAAGTTTCACTTGGTTTGACTAGTTTGGGATTGGGACATTTAGGGCCCCCAATTTAGTCGCTGTTTTGAATCGACTGAGGTTGCTTAGTGGTACTTGGTTTGACTTTGTTGGATTGAGAGCCTTCCCTAGCCCCATCGACAGTCTAGTGTCTTTCCCGGTTTGTTGGATTGATTGACAACACTACTTGGCCTAGGCTCCAGTTCTCTTCGTCGGAACGGTTCTATGAAGGGTTCTTGGCGCTCGAATGCAGCTCAAGACCCCTCTACTTTGCGCTATTGTCGATGTCCCTTTTGAATGTTGGCGCTAGACGGTTGAGTTCTACATGGACTATGGCTTGAGGACCTTCTTACGGTTTAGGCGAAGTCCATGTGTAACGATAGAGGGTTCCAATCGGAATTTCGGAATGTTGCTACATTGTTTCTGTGATTATATCGTTTGGTCTTTTATTTAACCTAAATATTTTCCTATGTAGTATGCTAGGAGGATCCGATTATTCTAATTTTGTAATTTCGATTTCTTAAGCTTTTTGGCATGTAAATTTTACATGTTATGAATAAATTCTAAACAGAAAAAGAAGAAGAAGATATGTCTAGCTATTCAATAATACAGGGGACTTAGTTGCCAGTAGATACAAGAGGGCAGAAACAAAATTGTGAAGAATGGTCAAAGATTTTCACTATCAACAAGAAAATAGACTTAATTTAATTTCCAAATAAAATAAACTCAATCTTAAAAAAAAGTTCAACATTTCAAGTGGTTCGTCCTTACTCCCTTTTAACCCTCCTTTTGAATTGAAAGAAATATCGAGAAGGGGAAGGGAGGGGAGAAAAACCTAATCTATGGTGCGCTAGACTTTGGATATGAGGAAAACGGAGGGCATGCGATATAACTTTCCCTTCCATCCCTTTTCTTTTATTTTCTCCTTAATTAAATATACATAAATAAGGTTTTAGATTTGAATTTTGTGAAAAAAATTCATAACGGGAGAGTTTTATCTTTTAGTGAGTCGATTAACTCGGTTCTGAATTAGGCGGGATTCCAATTACAAGTTGTAAAAGAAAAAAAAATAATTTTTTTGATAAAAGAAAAAGAAAAAAATATAGATGAAAAGAAAAGGAATATCCATTTACGGAGCGGTCAAAGTCAAACAGTCAAGCCTGTCTTGGACTACTCGATTGGACAAATCACCTCAACACTTCACAGTTCACAACCAACAGCGTTAGTCGGTCAGTCACCCCATTACTCTTTCCCATTCCCTCATCACTCCGTTGTCCGCTCTCCGGCAGCAGCTCGACCCGCTGGCGAACAAGCTCCTCACCCTGTCCCATCCACCGCCGTGACCGATCTGACAATGCAGCGTCATCTGCCGCCGCCGCAGTCTCCGCCTTGCGCCTCCCACTGATGTCCTCCAAGGTACTACTTTAACTCCCTGCCTTACTCGCTGGATCTGCTCGTGCTTCTGATTCGACCGCAGATCTCTTTTATCTATCCCGCTGCAATGTTCGATTCGGTTTCTCGGTAGCTCGCTCTCTGTTACGCTCGATCTGGTAGCAAGATGGGGATGGGGAATGCATGTGCTTCGATTGATGATAACTGAACTCGGTTGCTGCAGCGAGCTGAGTGTTGAGCTGCTGAGTGATATAGATTGCCATTTTCAACTTTCGACATTTCTAACGAGCTCGTACATTCTGTAGCTGTTCCGATGTCAAATGTGGCCATTGCCAGTCGCTCCATCGTAGTTCCGCTTTAGATATTTGCTTTCATTTTGGCAATTTGATGCGTCGCTTGGGATGTGTCTGTGGTGTAAGTATGAAGCTGTACTTGATGTTTCGGTTGTTTAATTTAATGTAATAGGTATTCGAGTCCTGAAAAGGACAGGGCATTCTTTCTTTTTATGCTAAGAGTCCATATTGATGCATATAGTTTAACGACCATTTATCTGCTGATACGGCCGGTTCTTAGTTTGTTACCTTTTTTCGCTTTGCATGTAGTAGATATGTATGCTGATGGAGTAAGAAGTATCATTTCTCTGGTTATTGTATTATAATCAGTGTTGCTGCATTTGAAATTCTATTGAGCTTTCTGATGGTACGATAGTTAATTATATGAAGGGCTTGCTTCCTCAGGTCTGGTGCAGGAACAGGACTTCTGGGTGATATTACATACCATGGTGCACAGATGAGCAGTAACCATGTTGTTAGCAGTAGAAGGAGGAGGATTCTTTTCTTCTTCGGCTTCTGGGTATAGCAAAGGTCTGACCCTTCTCCTCTTGGGTCAGAAGGATGAGGATGACAAGCCCATGAGAGTTTCCCCCTGGAATCAATACCACTTGGTTAATCAGGAGCCTGATGTACGCGGTCATCTGGGTTCAAGAAGAAAATGGCATTCCAGGGCATGGGTGTCCTTCATGTGCTTTCACGGTGCCTCTGGAGCAGCCGATGGACCATCATATCCTAATGTTGGTGGAGATCATCAGGAAATTTGGCCTGGCCCTCTTGTTTCTAATAAGTGCAAGGATTCTAAAACTGATCTTGATGATGTTATCGATGCCAAAGTCGACACTCCTCGGAGTAACTTGAGAAGGAGATCCAGTTCTGTTGCAGTTTCTGTTTTAGATGCCCATGAATGCAATTCACTGGTTGAAAATATTGGCAATATCCCTGGTCAAATTGGAGGCAGAAGAGTTCAGTGGACAGATGCTCTTGGGACTGAACTAGCTGAGATTAGAGAGTTTGAGCCCAGGTAATGGGAACTATACTTTCAGCTGTAATTGATATGTCCGTATGAATTTTTTGTTAATTGTTCACATTGTTATCCTTTGGTTGGTGGAATTTTTGCACTGATCTTCATTTTGGCCGTTTGATACCATTGCATGATTGCTTCATACTGCAAGTTACGACTCCGGCCATAATTCTTCACAGAGATTTTTTTCCATGTTTATCTCAAAGCTCACACAGTGCTTTTATTAGTATAACCTTGATCTTTGCCTGCATTTTGGTGATTCCATGGATTTGTATTAGCTTGTGTTTTAACTATTGAGATGACACCCGTGTTTTTCCTATCTGTATTTTAAATAAGTTTTCACCTGCACAGAGAAAATAGTGTTGGTGTTCCCATCTTCAGTATTTTCCTTCTCTTCTTAGGTGTATGCCTAAACTTGTTTCACTTCTTACCCTGTCCTGCTTTTCGTTCCCGACAATAATTTTCTTTCTATTTGCAATGCAATGTCTGAAATTTAAACTTCTTATTATGACAGTGAAATCGGTGGATCAGATGATGAAGCAGAAAGCAAAAATGAAGGAAGATGCACTTGCACAATCATGTAGCTTTCATCTCCTGCAGAGGGGTGCACATGCTTGTCAGCCGAGCCACTCATGCTTGAATGTTATTTGGAGAAAGATTTGTGGTTTAGCCCTCTCTCAGGAGCCCCACTCATAATTTCAGACTGCCTATTCGATCGGTTCATCCCGACGGATGTGTTCCTCCCATTATTTGTATTGTAGTTGATGTACCCCTAGGTTTTGCTTATTCCTTTTCTTGTGAATATCGAATTTTGCGGGAGTTGTTCGTGGCTTGTACTTGCTGTTTTCCTTGAGATCAAATTTTCACCTCTTCTGCTGATCTCCAAGCACACCTGCTTTTGTAAGCTTTGCCCTTTCTCAACAGATTCTGTTCTAATCATTTCATTTAGATGACAGCTTGTTCCAGTTCCCGTTCCTAGCCTGCCACTCGGAGACGAGCGGCCTTCACATTTCCGAATACTGCGAGCATTTTGGGCAAATTGAGATTAACTTTTGAAACTTTAGCGTGGGCTAAGATGAGACAGATTACAAAGTTTAAGGTTCACTCTGAGGCTGCCCTCAAACTCCAGGGGCAAATTGGAAGGAAAGAACCAACTAGTCCATCAATTCAATCCTACTACTGCAATTTGGCCACATTCTATCCACAAACCCCATACACTCTTCCCACTTCCACACCACCACCAACTGATCCCTTCCCTGATTCTGATAACACACGGCAACCTTAACAGACAAAGCAGACAGAAGAAGAAGAAGAAGAAGAAGAAGAGAAGAAGAAAGAAGACGAAGAGGAAAATGTCAGTGGCAACAGCTTCTTTCCCATGTCTTAAACTCCCAACTTCATCTTCTTCTCCATCTCCTTCCTCTTCCTCATACTATTCCTCGCCTTCTTCCTCTGCCTGCTCCACTTCCAAGCCATGCTTCTTGACTATCCAGTGTTCCCAGACCGAGGGCCCCATCCGGAGACCGGTGGCCCCTTCTCCTCCTCCCCTCCGGGAGCCCACCCCGCCCGCTGCTCCCAAGCCGGTGGCCCCCTCTCCAGGCCCGACCGCGGCCTCTCCAGCCCCGGTTCAGAAGAAGCCTCCCCCGGTGATGGTGGACGATAAGGAAGTGATCACCCTCGAGTTCCAGAGGCAGAAGGCCAAGGAGCTCCAAGAGTACTTCAAGCAGAAGAAGCTTGAGGAGGCCAATCAGGGCCCCTTCTTCGGGTTTATTGGCAAGAATGAAATTACAAATGGAAGGTAAAGTCCCTATCCCCCTTTTACTTGAATGTGGGAATTCGATAAATTCTGCCTCTTTCCTGGTTAATTAGACGGGAGAAAAGAGATCATAGTTACTGTGAACTGTCCATGTCCATTTCCTGCTTAAGAACCGCATCTAAAAAATAAATTGGCGGACTCGAATCCCCAGTTTAGTATTTTATGAGTTCCAATAGCTACAATGGTAGAAACACCCGTGTCACATTCTTGATTTGTTATGAATTGTTATTGAGCGATGTTGGGTTGAATTCCTTGGCGGTCTGATGTCTTGTCATAGTTTTACCATATAGATATAGATTTTCTGGAAAACCCCGTCCTCTCAGTGGCTTCCAGATTTCATGCTAACCCGTGTTTGAATTCACTTTACTGAACAAAATGTGGATCTTTTTGAAGAGTTTCTGTAAGCCGCTCCATTCCAACATCATGAATTGATCGTTCTTTGCCTGGTTTAAGGTCAAGGATAGACGATTAGGGATACAACTGGGGTTGATGATGATGTCGAATGACTCTGGTTTCTAGTCCTTGTATTCGTGTACTGTTCCATATTGGGTTGGGACATGCAATTATGGAGTCTTAGATACTGTTATCAATGCACGATAATGGAAGAAGTTTATCGAGTTTTAAGGAGGGATTAGGGAACTGGCCTTGAACAACAGCTCGAAGCCAAACTCAGGGGAAAAGTAAGTGAACATAGAGAAGGATAGAAAGCTGGGTTGAGTAGAGATGGGCTGCAAGTCCTGAAAAAAAGGATGAAATTGGTTTAAGGTGGGTTCGGATCATATTTAGCAGAGAAAACCGATTGGAAGATTCAGAAATATTACTTTGAGTAACACTAACCTGAAACACTTAGCGACTGCAAGTCACGTAAGCTCGGATTATGCAGACAAGTAAATGCTTGCTAGATTCTCCAGAATTCAGATTGCTGTTAACAACAAAGAACTGTTTCCTACCATTGCGTTGAAAGCTGTTTGCTGGTTTAATTATCGATATTTCACAGTTACGTTCGGTTTTACGTGATTCATTGCCTGTTTAAATTAGCATTCATAAAGAAAAAAGCTGATCAGCAGAAGAGTGCATTAAGGCCCGTTTGTTTTCATGGTTAAAATCACAAAAACTTTAACTTTAACCCAACCCACTACACAACAAAAATACACATTTTCCAAATCAAAAATTTTAACTTTAACTCAACACACTACACAACATTTGTCCTTTTCCACAATCAAAATCAAAGTTACTTTAACTCTGAAACCAAACGCATCGTAATTTCTCATCCTTCATCTGGAACTTGTGGTGTGACGCAGATGGGCAATGTTTGGATTTGCTGTAGGGATGCTGACAGAGTATGCGACCGGCTCAGACTTTGTCGACCAAGTAAAGATTCTTCTCTCCAATTTTGGGATCGTCGATCTCGAATAATTTCCTGTACTCTTTTTCATTGTCATAATTTCTTGGTACTCTTTTTCATCATCTCTCGTCAATACCTTCCAATCTGTTGTAATCTGCTATAGCAAAGTTCAATACCTGCGTGCGATGTCCTTGTAGTTTTCATCGGTTCACCATAGTCTGTATCTACAACTATACATTTTTCACTGTGAGAGCTCAATTACATGCTGAACATGCCGTTTCATGCCTTTCTTTCATCGCGTGGATATGACCGCCTTTAAGACATCTGTTGATAGTCAGTTTTCGACGTCGAGAAGTGATTATTCTCTCACTTTCAGTAAAGGTGAACTCTACTAAACGACGAAGACGTTGTGGTTGATTGATGGTCGAAATGTATAATCATGTAATAAGACAATAACAATATCGAAGGTGGGTCTATCAGAATCAAAATGGGATGGTTTGTTCAGTAGCTTTTACGTGTGGTAATGGGCATGTCCAGCCAGACAGATTTATCATATTGCTGTTTTTGTCAAACTTGGGTCGACTGTATCGGACATTCCAATCTTCGGAGTGAAAACCCATGCCCGGTTGGTTCTAAGTCGAAATTTCTTCCAAAGAAATACCGCCTCGATTCAAGCTTTCACGATGTTCACAATGCAAAGGGGTGCCATCCCCATTAATTGCACATTTATAAAACAAGACTGTTATATCAAAACAGTAGACCCCCATGAAATGATCAAAAGAATTAATAGGTCCTAGGGAACATAATGAGAGTGGACACAACAAGAACAAAGCTCACAGTCGCGGACTCTAAAACTCCAAGCATCACATGAGACCTGACTGGACCATCATCAGTACAGAGTACAAAAACATCATGGAATTGCAGCAGATCGTGCTTGGCAGGAATTCTACAACACCCGAACAGTCCACCCACACTTTCATGGTTTCAAGTATCGAATGACGACAAACCACTTAAGGCAGAAGCCCAAGCAGCCCTCTTTGACCTCAACATAGCTGCAGAAAAGAGGATTGAAGAAGATTTGGTTACGTTGCGATGCACTGCTACTCGTTGACGTCATTTTGCACCCACAAAACTGGCCGTGGAAAATTAAAAGCATAGTCTCGGAAAATTCCGTAACCCTAAATTTTTTTTTCCAGATTGGTTATGTTCATAGATTTCCAAGACGGATAACTTCCTAGCCCACGACTTGGTCAATATGGCTTCTCGTCAAACTAACACTTCCTATGCACTTTCGATGTAACCCTAGGAATCAATGTAAACACAATCACCTATTAATAAAGTAGTTTATTCAGCAATAAAAAAAAAAAAGACCATTATATCAAGAGAGAGATGCTGACTTCCTCGATGAATTTTGATATAAAGCGCGTCTTTCCAAGACGAAGACGAGTGGGTTTATGTCGTGTTCAATAGGGATGCGAATTAAAGTGGGGTGAATTGTATTCATAGACTTTGATCAAGAAAGATCAAGGAAGGACAAGAAAAAGAAATATGGATCGAAGATGAAATAAACACGCGAGCTATGCAGTGCTTTTCCCCTTTGTCTTCTTCTTCCTCCTCCTGTTCCATTCATAGACGCACAGTACGATGCGACTGTCTTGTCCTCCTCGGCCCATTTAATACGACCAACGACTGCCGGTCTGTTTGTTCGGCGGGCGAGGGAAATCAATGAAGAGAGGGAAGAAAGTGACTCTCTCTTGGATTTGATTTGATGATTGAATCCTGTTTCTATCAAACTCACCACTCCCAATCCCTTGCAAGCATCGACCCGAATATTCCATCTCCCCCTCCCTCCCCCATATCATCCATCGTATATACCTGACTTGATCTTCAAGCAGAAAAGATATACTAGGCTTGATCAAAGGCTTTTTTCTTCCATGTACGGAGCTTGAAGGCCGAGCGGCGATCTACACATCCGGATATTCGGCTTCGGTAAACTCCCTACTCTGTTTAACATAATTTACTTTGCTTCTTCCATTTACCGGATCGAGTGGACCGTCTAAGCATTGTTTTCGAGCTCGAACGAGCTTTATGCGAACCGGGTCAATGCGGCCGTGATGTTGTGCTTATCCTGTTGATGCTTTGCCATGGTCTGTGCACTTACGATCATGGGTTCATACAAGTGGTAAAATGACACCCCAGCATATGCAAATGTTAGCAAAGATGTATTTATTTATTTATTTTTTGGTGGGGGTGGGTGGGTGTGTAAATGACAATCATCCGTCTGCCTCCGCGGGCTCCTCCTTCCTCCTTATAGTCCATGGAGCCGACTCTCTGAAGGAGCTCTCCCTGGCAAGTATGCAGACCACGTTGTTGTTGTCGTTCGGGTTAAGGTCGAACACCGAGCCCCTGATAAAGTAGAGCAGCTGAGCTCAAACAGGCTTACGGGTGTGATAGCTCCTACATTTTCATCAATTTGAGTACTGTGCAGAACTGTGGCACTTCACGTCAGTGGTTCATTTCCATGGCGACTCAAATCCTTAAACGCAGCCTTTTGACGAGAAGCTATACACCCAGCAGAACCCAAAACCTCTGCTTTATGTTCTCTACATCTCCGCCACCTCAGGATGCCCCACCAACCACCACCAAAATCTCCTCCGCTGTCTCAGTCCTCACCCACCACCGCTCCAAATCCCGGTGGAGCTACCTCCGTTCTCTCTGGCCCGACGGCTTCTCCCCGGCCGAGTTTTTCCAAATCGTTATCCGCATCAGAAACAATGCCCACCTCGCCCTCCGCTTCTTTGATTTCACCCGTCGCCACTCGCTCTGCGAGCACAACCTCGAGTCGTATGCCGCAATCATTCATGTTCTCTCAAGGGCTCGCCTCAAGGGCCAGGCTTGCTCCCTTATCAAGGAAGCTATGCGGGTCTCGCCCGTGTCGGAACCTGTTCGGGTCTTCGAGGTTCTTGTTAAGACGTACAGGCAATGTGACTCGGCTCCCTTTGTTTTTGATCTGTTGATTGATAGTTGTTTAGAGGTGAAGAAGATTGATGGGGCGGTTGAGATTGCGAGGTTGCTGATGTCCCGTGGGATTAGCCCCAAAGTCGGTACTTGCAACGCCTTGATTAAGTGTGTTTCTAGGTTTAGGGGTGTATTGGCCGGTTATGAGATTTATAGAGAGCTTTTTGGGTTAGGATATGCTGAAGCAGCTGAAAATGCAAAAAGGGTTGTTAGAGTTCGCCCGAATGTCCAAACATTCAGTACGCTGATGATATGCTTTTACAGGGATGGTGCCCTGGATCGAGTGAAGGAGCTTTGGAATGAAATGCAGAACTGCAGTTGTGCACCTAATGCATACAGTTATAGTATGCTGATGGCCGTGTACTGTGAAGAGGGTGAGATGGTAGAAGCTGAGAGAGTGTGGAACAAAATGAGAACTGATGGAGTTGAGGCTGATTTAGTGGCTTACAATACTATCATTGGTGGTTTCTGTAAGGCTGGAGATGTTGAGAGGGCTGAAGAATTTTTCGCAGAAATGGAATCGAGTGGAGTTGAGTGTACTTGTACTACTGTTGAGCACCTTATTAGTGGATACTGTAAGATTGGTGATCTTGATGCTGCAATGCTATTGTACAAGGATATGCATAGGAAAAATTTTATACCAGGAGAATTGACAATAGATGCTATAGTCAAAGGGCTCTGCAAGAAGGGTAGGGTCCACGAGGCTTTGGATATTATGAAGGAAGCACAGGGCAATCTGTGTTTGTCACCAAAACTGACCAGTTACGTGGTTTTGTTGAGGGGGTTGTGTGAGGAGGGAAAGATGGAAGATGCATTGAAACTTCAGGCAGAGATGGTTGGTAGAGGGTTTCAACCGAATTTGCAGGTTTACTCTGCTTTTGTTGATGGTTATATGAAACGAGGTAACAGTGAAATGGCAGAAAGGCTGAGAAAAGAAATGCAGGATGCTCAGGTTGATGGTTTCAGTGATACTGTTAGGAGGTGGAAGCCACTCATGGAAATTAATGACACTGAAACTTGAAGTAGTTTTCATTTCTTCCGTACTCAAGTAGCAGTTGAATGTGTTTATGGTCCATGGTATGTTTCCACAGAAGTGGATCCCCCATGTCTCCATTTTGCTGCTGGAAATTAATATATTAGCAAACTGTTCAGCTGGCCTATAGATTGTGCTTGGATTGCATTTGTGCATATCTCAACGAATGGACTTTTTAGGACTATCCAAAGGTTTGTCAACCTCAAGTTTTTTTGTTACTGTCAACTCGTGTAACTTTGGCTCGTGTTGATGTCACACAAAGGTGGCATGCTGATATACTTTATGAGTCGCAACCTAAAAAGATCTAGATGTGATGACTATTGCATTAAGGTTCTGGTACTGCCTACTAATTTTCTTTTGAGCATCTTGAGGACTTTAATATAATTTAAGGAAGGTTTAGTAAGATTATGTGTTCATGGGACGAAGAATATTTATAGTCATTATTTTAAATGAAGATGCTTGAGCTCTATGTAGACATATTACTCAATTTCAGTTTTTTAAGTTATATGTAGAGTAACGCCTTGAATTTGGATGTGTAGAGTGTCTGTCTTTCATTGGCTCACTCATTGGTGCCTGAAGGAGAAAAATTTAAAGCAACTCTAATTCCATATTTAATATTGATGAAGAGGGCTGCCTATAAACTGAACTTTCTTTGAGAGAACTTTAATTTCATAAGGTCTTATTTTTGAACCTTGTTATTCATGACAGGCCCTTTGTAATTAATTCATGGCAGGGTTTGACAAGAAAGCTGTCACCATTATGAGTCTTTAGACTCGTTTAATGTAAATCATGGCAGGATATAAATGTATAATAACCATCATTTGTTTCTTTCACGTAAAAATTCTGTCAAAATTTGTCAAACAGCAAGTAGCTTTTTGAATATTTCTTAACCATATGTTGTCTCTTTAGAGAATTCTGACAAAAAGGGTGTCGTAAACTTGAAAATTTCTATCTGTTCTATTGCTCTTTAAATGAAACTGTGGAATTTACGGGGAGTCATCATGATGGTTAATGGGCAATGTTCTGCATTAGTTCTAAAGTGCAATAATGTTTCGCCTTCAAATATGACCACTTAAGTTGGTTGATTTGCTGCCACGCTGATGCTTGATTGATACGCATTCTCTGTGTTGCTTGCTCATTTGGAAACACCAGCCGTTTAATCTGAAATTATTTATGGAGATATCCAGCACTTGGAACTTTTGGAGAGCTAATGATAGGCCTTTTCTGACCAGGGAGCTGCACAAACAGGCTTCGGTTATCATTATCAGAGCTGATCATCTTCAGTCTCCTTTCATCTTACCTTCCGTTCCTGTACTGCTGAAGTTGGGAGAGTAAACAGAGATGCTGACAGAAGCAACATCATCATCTTTCTTTAATAGCCGGAAGACTAAGAGGCATTGCCCGGCGATTAGTATGGGCAATCTGTTGTTGGCGATAACGACCATTTCTCTGAGTCTAGTTCCAGTTGGCGCAGAACTAGGACAACAGAAGCCATTACGGTTTGGGAAAGATGGGGAATTCAAAATACTGCAGGTCGCAGACATGCACTATGCCGATGGAAAGACTACTCCATGTCAAGACGTTCTTCCTTCTCAGGTTAAGGGATGCTCCGACCTCAACACCTCTGCCTTCATTCATCGCATGATCGAGGCTGAGAGACCCGATCTCATAGTTTTCACGGGTATTTATTCTTTCTCTTCCCTCCAAAATTTTGCAGTATAATGATATTGCTGTTGATGATCATATTTACTTTATACAAAATGGAGTATTGGATTTGGACTTGTCATATAAAGCTTATGATCAGATGAATTCTAGTGCGAGGCAAAAATTGCATCTTACTCAATTATTTGTGTAACACAGAATTACATCTTGTTCCATGAATATCAATGTCGCCGGAAGTGCAACATGACCCATTTCTAGTTTTTTACTCTTTTCTTCAGTGTTCTTACTCGAGCTTTATCTCCTAACTTAAATTTTAAAATCAAGGATAAGACAAGTTTAATCATCGATAGCAAGCTAACCTGTTGAACATGTAAAATGTTGCTGCAGGGGACAATATTTTCGGGTTGGATGCTACAGATGCTGCGAAATCTCTAGAGGAGGCATTCGCCCCTGCAATATCCTCGGGTATCCCGTGGGCAGCTGTACTTGGGAATCACGATCAGGAATCTACACTCTCAAGAGAAGGGGTCATGAAACACGTAGTGGGCCTCAGGAACACCATGTCTAAATTGAATCCTTCTGAAGTACATGGCATAGATGGCTTTGGAAATTATAATTTAGAGGTCCATGGAGTTGAGGGCTCGGGCTTCGAGAACAAATCAGTCCTCAACTTCTTCTTCCTTGATAGCGGAGACTACTCCACGGTTCCTTCCATCCCGGGCTATGGTTGGATCAAACCCTCCCAGCAACTTTGGTTCCAACGCACTTCCATGAGTCTTCGGGTACCAAACCTCGCCTTTCTCTGTTTTATTACTGCCTTTGTTTCTCTCCTGCGTGTGCTTTGTTGAAGCAAAATGACTGTTGAAATTAACCATTTTTTCATTGAATTCTAATTGACCTCATTCCTATGCAGAAAGCATACACGAACAATCCAGCGGCCCAAAAAGGTCCTGCCCCTGGCCTGGTGTACTTCCATATCCCGCTGCCTGAGTTTGCGAGCTTCGATTCATCGAACTTTACAGGTGTGAGACAAGAAGGCATCAGCTCCGCTTCCGTGAACTCAGGCTTCTTCACCACAATGATGGAATCTGGTGATGTGAAGGCTGTCTTTACAGGCCACGATCACCTGAACGACTTCTGTGGCAATCTCATGGGCATAAATCTCTGCTATGCGGGTGGGTTTGGGTACCATGCCTATGGGAAGGCAGGGTGGTCGAGAAGGGCTAGGGTCGTGGTGGCAACACTAGAGAAGACTGAGAAGGGTGAATGGGGTGCAGTGAAGTCGATCAAAACATGGAAGCGACTTGATGATCATTCCCTCACGGGTATTGATGGTCAGGCCCTCTGGAGTAAGAGCGCTTCAGGTAACTCGAACTCTAGCATTCTTTGGGGTCAAATGACAACGAAAGATTTTCCAGCTTTGAAAAACAAAGAAACTTATGAGGGAAAACAGTGTTTAGTGGCAAGATAGAAAATTGGAGAACTTTTCTAGTTCATCGAAACCGACTGGAACTGTCCAGTCACTTTGTTTCAGTTCTAATTTCTGTTCCAGTCCTCATGGACTGAGCAGACCGCAAAATAATTCATGTAAGCAATTTTCAGCAACACCAGTTGAGCCAATTTATTATATTTATTGGTTTGTATTGTAGTCATCGGTTTCTCTTTCTCTGTCCCTCTCTCTTTGCTCGAACAGGAAGCCGTAGGAAGAAGGTGATCGGTGGCTCGTGATACAAAATTGTGAAGCTGAAGCTGAAGCTGAACTATCGCTGAACGACTTTATGCACGACAAATGATTATCACTGCCGCGAATAATAGTTAAAAGAGAGAGATCCTATAGAATGATTATCTTCCATGAAGCATCCATTCTTGAGTTTTTCATGTATCTCACAGATCCTGCTGTATGTGTGTGTTTATCATGATATCTCCCCTGTCTGGGTTTGTAGATCGAACTTATTGCTGCTGAAGTTTAGCAACCATAAAGTTCTTACCCAGATGATATTGATATATTTTCAGAAGAAATGCAGTATCCATTGTCTGATCAGCTTCAAAATTAAAATTTCTTTCGGTAAACCCGACGCCGTAAAATGAAACGTAGCCTTATCAAATGGAAGAATCAAGGGAAGTGAAAGAGAAGTAGATGATGGAAGTGATTCTGCGCTGGATGGATGAGATCAGTTCGAAAATTACAAGATCATGCGAAATTATTCTAATGAGATGGTGAGAAATTTGCACATTGTGAGTTATATTTCATGATGAGAAGAAACATATGGTAACGTCCCATGCATATAATTGATGACCAGTCCATGTGCATGTCCTAATGCAAAGGAACAGAACATGGAAAGCAAATCAAGACATAAGACAGTAACACTCATGGAACTGTTGGCTTGCTTCTCCTGATTGAAGATGATCACACAAAATTCTCCAACACAAAACTACAAAATAGGAAAACACTTCATACAATTGACTGGACTCACTTGATCGTGGTGATGTCGTATCCTCCGGTCGCTTCAGACGTCGTAGGGAAGGTCGCCGGTGAACTTGCTCTTAATCCACTTGACGCTGTTCCGCACGCTCGACTTGAGCTTGCCTTCCATGGTGAAGACGTTGTAGGCGGCTATCCTCCTCTTCCTCTTGAGCTCGGGGTTGTCGTTCTTGGGGCCGTTGAAGCTGTAGGAGTTCGAGCGGTGGTCCTGGAACTCAAACTCCCCCGAGCACGAGGCCGACGAGTACGAGTACGCCGGGAACGACTTGTTCTTCTCCATGGATGACAACCTCTCTTGCTCCGCGTTGCCCGAGCTAGTGGCGTTATGTATGGTATCAACTTTTTCCTTTCCTTTTCTTCTTTTTGTCCCCAAAGGGCACTTTTGATTTCTATGCTATGCGTGTGTGTGTGTGTGTGTGTATAGTGGGGATGGAGGATATATATGCATAGAACATAGGCGTGCTGATGACGTGGGGCCCGGGAAGCGACGTCCACTGAGCTGTCGACACGTGGCGGCTTGTGTTCTGTCGGTCCTCGTCAGTCATGGGAACAGAACAGAGCTGCTTCTTGTAGTGCAGTTGCAGGGGGACTCGATCAGTGGTTGTCAACTGCATGCATGCGGGCCGGACAAATCCAACACTCACCACTGTTGGGGCGTCCCACTTGGCCATCTAATGTTAGCTCCAAATAGAGGGCGTGTTCCGTTGTTGGGGTTCAGTGCAGTAGTACTCGATCTCGACTTGGAACTGTGAGGTTTCGGGAGCTGTTTAAAGACCATAAAGAATCCTCCATCAGTTGAGATCGAAGAGTAATTATCTTTCTTAGCGAGCTAGTTTTCCCTAGTTGGTCGATATTTTCAAAGGATTGCCGACTTAAATGATTTCTTTCTCCAGAAATCAAGGTACCCCATCACCATGGGTGAGGTTTATTTTGACATATACAAACATATA
This sequence comes from Punica granatum, assembly GCF_007655135.1. NCBI lineage: Eukaryota > Viridiplantae > Streptophyta > Magnoliopsida > Myrtales > Lythraceae > Punica > Punica granatum. The sequence continues at coordinate 6,597,192 of NC_045130.1, forward strand.
TGTTTACATACATACATACATATATATATGTGTTCTTATAGTGTAGCTTTCCTCCATGGAATCATGGAATGGAAGTCTATATATAATATATATATGGCCGGCTTAGCTTTTTGGAGCGTAGGGGAGGAATTATGAGGGACTGCCGCCGCTGGTGGCGGTGGCGAGTGGGGAGGGTGAGCTGTAGGTGGCGCCACCACCACTCGATGGCGCCCTCCAATTTCACATGGCGGCTGCGGGCCCACTCCCCTTTCAGGACTGCGGCTTGGTAAAGGCAACAACCAAAGCTCGCCAAGAGACTTCTTAACACCAAGATTCATATCGAAAAAAAAAAAAAGGTCACCAAGGGATATATACATACGTGCATTTCATAAAAACATATATACATATATAAATATATACAATTTCGGTGTGAATCTTGATATCCGGAAGTCCAATTAGACCTCGACTGATCCAGTCGAGTAAAATCCGTCCACTAAAAGGTAAAGTTATCTCAACATGAATTTTTTGTATTCACAATGACTAGAACTCATGACCTTATTTAAGCGGAACAAATGTCGAACCGCTTGAATCAATTTACCTTGATATATATATATATATATATATATCCTTTCTTTCTTCGTCCACCCAGAGTATATTTTTCTCCGATCAAATCCTTAACTAAAGTAATTAATTCAAAAGAATGTTCAGAGAAGCTGTGCACATGTCTCTTTTTATTTTTATTTTTCCTTTTTTGCTCAGAAGCTGTGCACATGTTTATCGAGACTCGATTCCACATATTATATGTGGATTATGTGGGAACGAACTGAAGCACAACCGTGAAAATAAGTCCTACCCAAGCGTAGAGCGTGATGACTAGAGTCCTATGTCTCAGCTAGGTCCTAGCTTGATCGTGCCGATATAAACCGTTATAAGTCTATACAGCATGTGGTATGAATTGACTCGTGAACAATTCACAACGCTTTTCGGCGTTTTCGCCGGCGTGCGATTCTTTACTTCTCGATGATGTTCTTAGATGCCTATAGCCCGGTTTTCTACCTCAACAAGGATAGTGTATATATATTATATGTAAACTGGAAAAGGATAGTAAATATGTACTTAGTCAAAATTTTAATACATTGACTGATTTTTTTTTTCCCTTTGGGTTAATTAAAACAAATCAAAACACATAGAAAAGCAAGCTTGGCCAATGACCATTCTTTATTGGGGAAAAAAAAAAGAAAGTAGGTTCAATTTTTTTTGCTCGATAGAAAAAAAAAGAAAAGAAAAGGAAGGGCAGATTAAATGAGTCAGCTTCCACTTTGAATGCTAATGTTTTTGTTGGGTTGGTTTAATGATTAGTGCTGTGTGAGCCCTTTCTGTTCTTATGGACGCCTTACCTTATCTCATGTCCTTTTTTTTTTTTTTTTTCCTTTTTCTAATTGTTCTTTCCAATTTAAGAATAGGCACTTAATTCTCGAGAGGCAAGCATGCAGATGCTCGATATAGTGAAAATACATGGCCAAGCTAGAAGGATCTTCTATGGGTCCCCTAGACTCCTACTTGGGAAGGGCTCCTTGATGAGATTTTCCAGCCCGGGTTCGATGCAGCGACAACATATCATTTCATGAACAATATTGACTGCATAAGTTGCGGCCTGCACAATTTATACCATTGTCGGTGATGGTCCCATGATCTGACCAGATCGGAGCAAAGCTCGTGATTCCTCGAAAACATATGTCCTCCACCAAATTTATCGTCCAAATATCATGTTGATAATTGAGTAAGAATTTCGAGTTTAAATTTCTGTGAAATGCCGTATAAGTAGAAAACCTAAGGGTTTTTTTTTTCTTTTTCCATATATGAGTCCCTTACTACAGGACCTCTCAATTTCTGAATCATTGTTAATCGGTCTATATAAGTCTCAATGTTATAAGGGTTGTTATCAGATTTGGATACAAATCTTACAAGACCGAAAAGAAACGAATATGAACACGAAATCCGATATTTTTCATTGGATATGTGCGAAAAGCATGTCAATGGGTCAATCATAAGTTACGCACCAAAGGATGAAAGAAAAAGAATCTCTTGGTCTCATTCATAGATATGGTCGAACTTTTCCATGTTCCCATTTTGTCTGCCTCCTGGGTTTTCTTTTTCCCTTTAATTTCTTCTTTTATTAGATTGAGAATTTTGCTTTTCATTTTCAAAGGAGCCCCCCTCTTATCTTTTCATAAAGATAAGTTCTTTTGCCGCAGCTATCCTGTAATTCTTGAAAAAAAAAAATTAACCCGAAAATAAGGTTCCGACAAGTAAAGAGTACGCGGTACAACCTAACGAAGAAAATGTAAACGAAGCAAACATGATAATTTTATCAACTTTTGCGCTGTCAATCCAATTATAACCACATGCAAATTAAACCCCCCAAAACATCCAAAAACAGTAGAGGGGGAAAAAAAATCAATTCCCATGCAGAGAGAGAGTAACTTTTACATGATCAAACCAATCCATGCACTTCCCATGCCAAAGACATAAGCATCGCTAGCCTTGTGGGGATTGGACCCACCAATCTGCAATGATGTCAACTAGGGGAAGAACCAGCTCTCTTTGGTAGAAAAACCCAAATGATTAACCATGATGATGCCTTAAGACTAAAAAACAAATATATATATATATATATATATATAATTTGAATTTTAAAAAAAAAGCTGGTGTAGCAGTTGGAAATTTTAAATAGAAAAAAAGGAATGAATTGTCTATTGTTTTGCCCCTCTCTTGAAGATTACTCTAATATAATGGAGCACATTGATTGAGTGGCCTAACCTAAATATATTAAGTATTTTTCCACTACTCACCATCCATACGCATCTATACACACACACACACGCGCGCGCACACACACACACACACACATATAATGTATGTGCCAATCATCAATGTAGGTATAGATAGCAGAGCAATAGGAGAGCAATCAGTGAAGAGTGATATAACTCACAGTTGGGCAAATCTTCAGTTGAGCTTAACCTACTTGGTCCAACAGGTATTAATTCCATAAGCAAGAATTAGTCAGAAACGCGAGACTAGAGAGAAATCTATCTAGCAGCTAGATAGCAAAATATCTGAGTTGAAAGTTAAAAGCTCTTGATTGAGCATCGGCATGTGATAATGCTTTCACCAAAATTGGACTAACTAAATTCAGACATGAGGTCAGTAACTTCAGGGATTACTTTTGTGAGCCCATCATTGAAATTACCTTCCCGTCGATGTTTACATTCACCTAGATGGATCAAGTGCAAGATGTTGGAGGCAGCTACGAGCAATCGTGATGGGATTTGCCTCCATTCTGTAACCCAAGGATCAGCATTTCCTCCCCAGAACATCCACCCGAATCCCAATACTTATTTCGCTACGGTGTGGTGGTTCTGATACTTCCAGTCATTTAATAAAGCAAAGAAGTTCTACTCGACGCCCATGTTAACTTCACGCCTGCTTCTGAAATTCGGAGGCAGTGCTCTCTGAAGTCAAGTACTTGACATCACTCTTACTTTCCTCAGGTGGTTCTGCTTCTACCTTTCGAGGGGTGAAAACCACATGCTTGATCACAGAAGAGTAAAGGTCAAATTCAGCTTTCAGCTTCAGGCAAGAGGCTTCAATCCACTTCTCAGCCACACTGGTGGCTACACTGTCTTGGCTATCCCTCTCGTGTTCTTCAATTGCTGGTCTTATTTCATTGTACAAAGAGTCGAGTTGCTCAGTGGCGTCCTTTCTCATGTCCTGAAAAACAACAGCAATTTGAAGTTTCTGGCCATTAGGTTTTGTATACAATAATTTGCATCCAAAAGCTCTTTTTTTTTTTTGGGTGAATAATGGACACGTTAACGTCAGGGGGTACACCAGAAGAGCCAGCTAATGGTTAAATATTTCTTAAGAAAGACTCCTCAGAGTTCTATATAACGCTTGAAAACAATTACCTCGCAGTTGAGAAGTTCATCCCGTGCTTCGCTGGATGCAAAGAGTTGAGCAATAAGTTTCGGGTCAAGTTGCTTCTGCGGAAGAGATTTTGGCTTCCCATTGGGGAAATTCTTTGACCTCTTCTTCGAAACTACACCTGGCCCTGGCCCAATTTGATAATTCCTGCATGCACTATTACTCTTAATTCGAGATATCATCGCATTCCTTTGGGGAAATACGTTCTGAGGATTTTGTGGAATAAGATTCTTTTCTTCAGTTGTTTCAGTTTTTACAGAATTTGAGGTTGGGTCTTGAATGGGAATGGGTATTTGCTGACGAACAGTAATCGAGTTCGTGCCCCTCCAACCATCAGCAAAGTTGGGGTTAATGGAAAAATCAACTCGGCCATGTGTGCTATGACCGAAATGGGTTGAATCCAGAGCCTCCCGAAGCTTTGAGGTAGGCTCGTCCTCTGCGGAATCGTAAAGTGGAATATTTTCAACTGAATACCTGTAATTGGACATGTGCCGGACTTTGTTATGTGAATCAATAGATATAAGAAGGCAAGAGCGATATGTAGGCTTCTCAGATGGCAGGTACAAAAAGCTAAACTATGACGGCGTCTTCTAACGATATATAGGGGCATTCATTATTCTATGTTTAATTGTGTAAGACTATTACACATTTCATAAATCTAGGAATAGAAAAGGGAACTTTAATTTTGATGTTACCTGTCATCATCATCTTCCCACAGATAGGTATCTTCCTGGAAAATAGCAAAATCCACAAGAGAAATCAGAATTTCATTAATACATCATATCCCGCCTGCTTAAATAACATACAGTAAATAAAGCTTCATACCTGAAATCCACGAGATTTTGCACCGAGGAATCCCGAACAGGTAACCGCACCACAAAGGCAACGAACCTTCGCTCCACCATACCATTCGAAATTGTAATCATATGATAATTCAGTTCCAATCAGTATGTCTTGCTTTGCGAATATGCCAACCCTTATTTCCCCAAGTACATTCCACTTCCTGGTCTCACAATTTGGTTGACTGCAATCAAAGTCAATGTTCAGAAATTTACAAACATGTATCAGGTCATTTTATGTATCATTCTGATAATGTAATCTGAAGAGGCTCACCATGAATGATTTATGAACCTACCAAGGCTTCCCTTTCTAGTAGCATCAATTGACTCGGAAGCATTAAGGGAAATTATAAAAGCATCCTTCATACCTGCATCATGCAGCGCAAATAGAAATAGTAAAAAAAAATTTCACAGTATGAAGAAAGTTACAACCTACAAGTTTAGATCCTTTATATATTTTCGACCTTGATTTTCATAAGCCTGGGATCTTCGCTTTGCCTCTTTCCATGAAATCACCTCTCCACAGTACTCGATTATGAACTGACCTCTCTAAATTTATCCAAATAAGCAAACTTATGATTACCAAGTATGAATACACTGATCTGTTGGGAAATTGAAAGTTAAGCAGGTGAAAGAAGTCCAAGATGCACGATTTAGTTGGAGAGCCCTCAAGCACAATACCAGCTGATTTTGATGACATGAATCAACAATAATGCCAAGTAATGTTAGAAACCCCCAAAAGCACAACCAGTCAAAATAATACTGTTATAGTTTCCCACAAGCACAACCAGTTAAATGAATACAGACCCTCACCAAGCAGACTATCATCCTACGACCATGCATGGTAGGAATGAATAGAATGGAATATCACATAAATCGGTCTTGGCATCAATGGCAAATCCATGTAACCTACTACCATTCTATTGTATTGTGCCAAAAGTGACAGGATGGAGAATAAAAGAAAGCTCAATACTCTTTTGAATATCATTCTATATTGAGTACCTTAATATTCTCATCAGCTAGAAGACCCCATCCACGACCTTCCGTCCTAAATAGCTTTGTTCTTGCATACTGATTCCGCTGAAATCTCTGACAAAGATGATCACGATATGAGCCATCAACAATCTAATTGATCTCAGTCTAAATATAAAGCAGAAAACAAAAGCAAGCATTTGGGACCAACCAAGCATTGCAGAGAAACCCTTACGGAATAAATGTCGAGGAGATGAAATGTAACCCAAAGCCTTACCTGGTTCCTGCAATATTCACCACAGGGACAACACCCTGAAGTACACTCGGTGCTGGTCAGCACGTTCAAGCACCTCTCCCCACATGCACTCTCAGGGTCACTAGCGTTGTAACTGCAGTCACATATCGCAATATCCTCCTCCTTCTGCTTCCTGTGCCTAATTTAATAATCGAAAAAGCAAAAACCATAAGCTGGGTTACACGTCCTGTCATGACAAACCAACAGTCGCACCATAGAATTAGAGGCCGAGGCCTTACTTTCGGTGAACAAACTCATTCTGGTCGATGTGAATGTATTCCACCATTCCTTCAATTTGCTGGTCCTTCACAAAGAAAAGGAAAGAAAGAGTCGTCACACGCGTGAAAAGTGTCATCCACACAATACAACCAATCTTTGCGCGTTCAACGCCAACTAACAATATGGACGACTTCAAGCTATCCATTTGTATCATCTCAGCTCCAACTTCCACATGATGCTTGCAGGAAGCAATTTAAAGGCCGTAGATTTCTCATTGGCGATGAAGATTAGCTAGGGAATGCAAGAGGCTCGGTGGGCATCAATTTGGGGCAATTAACAGACAAACTGCCGAATTTGAAGGGCCGAAGCGATGCGTCAGAAGAGATAGGTCGAGCTTGAAGAAGAGAAGACAGCTGAAACTCACCATGATCGAGGACAGAACATAGGCAAAACCTCTGACGAGAGGGAAGAACGAATCCAAAGGGACAGAGCTCTGCGGGATTTCCTCCCGCATGGAGGATGAAGCAGAAGGAAGGAACCAAGACGAGCCAGCGCCGCTGCTCCTCCTGCTCGACCGGATTGAACCGGCACTTGGAACCCGGTGAACCGGATAAAGCCACAGAGAGGGCAGAGTCGTTAAACCGCCAACGACGCAGGGGTTATTTGGTCATTTGCGCCCCATAATCAAATGACTGGACAGATTGGTCCAAAAAGGACGAGAGAGAGAGAGAGAGAGAGAGAGAGAAGCAGGGGAGGGGAGGGGAAGGGGTTGGGTTGCGTATTGGAAGAGCTTCTTCTTCTTCAGCTTGCAAATTTCAATTTCAATTCTTAAGCTTTTTCCCTCGAATTTCGTCTCCCCTCCGCACCATACCACAAACCCTAGCTGGGACCTCCCATCGTCACCTGTCTCTCCCTCGGCCCTCCCGTACGCGCTTCGGAGGGTTCGCTCGCCGAAGCCCTAGACAGGGGAATCCTCCTGCCGACGGAGTTCGGTTTTTCATGTGGAGCCCGGATGCGATGAAAAGCCCTAACAAGCTCCGGGGCTTCGATAGTTTGCCGGCTTAGTGGTGGAGTAGGAGGAGGAGGGGAGGGAGCGCCGTTGCATTTCCCTCTGATGGCAAAGCGGGTTTACGAAGTCTGGAAAGGAAGCAATGTAAAGCTCCGAGTTTTCGTCGCTTTTTGTTCTCATGAGATGGCGTTCTGTTCAAATCTTTTTCATGCAAATTTTGGGTTGAATTTAGCTTGTTGCTGACGTTTAGGCTTATATGAAGATTCTTAAGCATCATTCCTTCTCGCAGCCAATCGCTCTTAGCTTTGCGGCTTTGAGCTTACTGGGCGCAGAAACATTTGTGGGTTTGTCATTTAATGGGTTGTGGCGCCAGAAGTATACAAATAGGGAAAGCTAGAGAACATTTTGCTCGTGTATGTGTTGAGATTTCGCCTGCAGAAATTAGCGCTAGTTTCTTGACATTCGATGGAATTGCTAGTCGTTCATGCCGTAGTTTTTCCATCTTTAGGCTGAATTACAAGGCTCGAAAGCCAGTTGTTAATGCTTTTAAGAATAGATAAATGGAGCTGCAAGGCTCGAGTTGTCAATGCTGTATCTTTTCATTCCATATGCTTGGTTTGTCTTGACTATTTTTTTATACTATTAATTCTCTCAACTATTTCTCATTATAATGTTTTTGGTTTGATTAATATGTTATGTTAGCCAATATCTCTCTTCATGCTGTTCTTATGTTCTGTTAATCTAGTCTATTGTATTTTGCGAGCTTCTAGGACTCTGATAGATTATTTAACTTTTACCAATGAGCTTGAACATGTAATAAAGGAAACTGTAGGGCTTATTTACTCTTGAATAGAATAAGTAATTTTACGGCCTGCCTTATTCTTAGGGAGGTACATCTATCAGCATTTATATTTAATGCTTGTGTGTATTGGCATAGTGAGTCACTGAAATGGCGCTAAATGTTTTTTTTTTTTGGTTGTAGCATTGAGCCCTTCGGTTTCTCCTTTTTATTTTTTGCAGAAGTTCATCTTCGGAGGGAGATTAATTTTTGGGCCAGATGCAAGGTCGCTCCTTGTCACCTTGTCATTGATCATTGTTCCAGTCATCATCTTCTGCATATTTGTCGCAAGGCATCTTCGCCATGAATTTTCTTCAGATAATGCAGGATATGCAATTCTGGTGGTAGCGATTGTCTTTACTGCATATGTGAGTCCATTCAACCTTCAATTGGTGTTTGAACAGCTTTTGTGTTCATGAACTTTCTTAGTTTTAAGTCGTTTGTCAATTCTTAAAAGCATCACCAAATAATCATATGCTTTTAATGCTTGTTTTCTCATTCTAGGACTTGTTAATCCCCTTTTCTCTCACTATTTTAAGTATTATTGTTATATATATTTCATTTAACTAAACTCCATGCATGTTTTTCTGCTTAATTCCAAGATAAATATGTGGATTTCCAGGCGTTTTGATAAATGATGCCTGATGTTAATTGTGGGCCAGAACTTGTAAGCCCCACCCTAGACAAAAAGTTGAGTTTGCTATGGCCCACCTTTTCGTACAGTTTTTTTATTTTACCAGTCAAAAAGTTAAAAAGGCATGTTGGACTGCTTGTATTTTGTCAGTAGGCCACTAATTTCTCTCCAAAGACTGAAAATAGACGAGTGCTTAAGCTGCATCTTTGATGGAATGATGTCCATGACATATATGACTCCCTTTGAGTGCCACTGTGCAACGGTCTTTGCACTGGAATGCTATATATACTTTATAACTCCTCTCAGAGAAAAAGAACTGGTTGTCACAAAAATTGTTCCCAATGTACATGAATCCATAAATGTAATTTTTTATTGGATATTTTTGAATTTGGGAGCACTTTTTTTCCTTCTTATATCTAGGTGAAGTATTTTTATTCTGTTGGTTCTAACTTCTCTTTTATAATTGATCCTTAAAGTAATTCAATATTAGCAAAAGTTGCTGGTTTTGTTTTTCTTAAATACCCTTTCAAGAGCAGAAGATGAGAACTATGGGCCCCCTAACTTCTTAGCTTATTTGATACAGAGCCACAGCCAAAATCTCCCGCCACACCTAACACAATCTTATTTTTTTTGCTCTAAGCTAGTTCTGTATTTATCCATGTTAATAATGATTTTGGATCACAATTTTGTTAAGTATAGTATCTTTGATTTTTAATAGGTCCTGTTGCTTCTGTTCCTTACCTCGGCCCGGGACCCGGGCATCATTCCACGCAATGCGCATCCACCAGAAGAAGAGATGCGCTATGATTCTTCAGCATCTGCTGAGATTGGGGGAAGGCAGACGCCAAGCCTACAGTTTCCCAGAACAAAGGATATGATGGTCAATGGTATTCCGGTGAGAGTGAAGTATTGTGATACATGCATGCTTTATCGCCCTCCGCGATGCTCCCATTGCTCTATCTGTAACAACTGCGTGGAGCGTTTTGATCATCATTGCCCTTGGGTGGGCCAGTGCATCGGATTGGTAATGCTTTTTACGGTTGCTGTTTAACTGTACCATTATGAGCGATCCTCTGGTTGGAAGTTACCATTTACCTGCCTAAATGCTATCCTCTCTCTGTTCATGCAGCGTAATTACCGGTACTTCTTTATGTTTGTTGCCTCCTCGACTCTCCTTTGCATCTACGTCTTCGCCATATGCGCTTTGTACATCAAACTTTTGATGCATGACCACCATGGCACAGTCTGGAAAGCGATGAAAGAGTCCCCTGCCTCTGTTATATTAATGGGCTATTGCTTCATATCGCTGTGGTTTGTTGGTGGGCTCACTGGTTTCCATCTCTACCTCATAGGCACAAACCAGGTCGGTCTCACCCCTTATTTGGATGACGTGTGTATAACTAGTTCCTTCCTAGTTACCTGTGCTTTCAATGTTATAATTTGTCTTACTTTATTCTTTGAGCTACACAGTTAGTTTTTAAAGTTTAATATGGGTTGCTAACAAGTTATTAAAGTGTAATGAGATTATGATGTACCAGAGGCTTTGAACTTGCTCTAAAGCCTCCATGTTTGTTTACCTATATAGTTCCACTAATACCGGCAATAACCCAGGCAGATTGAGGTCTGTTTCTTATTTTCAGATTTTAGGGACCATCCTTGCTTGTATACGACAATAAATGCAGCAGAAAATGGTTCACTGTTTTTGTTTGTGTGCTTTTAACATAATCGAGTGTGGAACTGCATGCATATGCTTGGCTAATAGAGCATCAACTCACTAGCAACTGCTGTTTCGTTTTTTGGGCTTTTCCCATGATTTACTCATTGGATTTTGGATGACCTGAATGAGCATTATTTTTCTTTTCCCTCGGCCGTCTTACTGATGTTAGCATATTTTTGTATCAAGACAACATACGAAAATTTCAGGCACAGAGCTGACAACAGGATCAATGTCCATAATCGAGGTTGTGTCAGTAATTTCCTGGAAGTCTTCTGCACTGAGGTGAAACCATCGAAGAACAACTTCCGGGCTCTTGTCCAAGAGGAGGTGCAAAGGACAACTTTGCCTACTATGCGAGAAGCTGACCCTGAAGACTTGAGCATGGATAGGCGTCCAAAGGTGGAAGACGACCTAGACATTGGTGAAGATCTCCTCAAGATCTCTCAGCGTCGGAATTTTGAAGAACTCGAAGAGGACATACGGAGCAGAGGAAGCAATGGCCCCCCCCATAACACTTCGGAAGTGGACTCCTATATCGGGTCTGGTCACAGAGCCCCCACAATTAGATCGGAGACTCGCCATTCTAGTTGGGGCAGGAGTGGGAGCTGGGACGTTGCAGCAGAGGTTCTTTCAAATCCCAACGTGACTGAAAGTAGAAGCAACAATGCCCAAAAATAGGCGCAATGGGAAATGTGAAGGCATGAGCAAAATTTCGGATAGGGGTAAGTCCACGCAACCCTCTCTGAGTATAAAACACTTCTAGGGTTAGCTGTATTAACCCTTTCTTGTGTGGGAATGACCGAATCTTGGCATTGTTTCTCATTCGGCAGCAGTGAGTCATTGAGAATATGTTTTTGTGTGTGTAGATCTTCTTAGATAGGGATAGTTTGTCATTTGATTTTTTCTTCCCCCCCCCCCCCCCCCCCCCCCCCCCCCCCTCTTTGCTTCGTGTTCGAGTCTTGATATTTGTAGAAAAGGTGAATATCACAGGTTTGATTTGGTAATCTATTGTTGGCTTTAAAATTCGCCACTCTCTTACCATTGCAAACCTCACGTCTCGGGACACGACAACTTGGCTTGTTTGCAACGTAGTCCTGCTTTTGTTTGTTTTTTTTTTATCAGGATGAATCCGTAGAATGGATACTTGTAGTTGACAAGCTGTTTATCGTTCTAAGATTTGGTATGGATCTCGAATCCGACTGATCCATGAAGAAATGTCTAAATAGCTACATGGCTTGAGAAATTTGACATCGATAATTTTTTGAGCAGACTCTTCCCTTTTACGTTCAGAGAAGCTGTGACTGAAGCTAGACTTCCATCCAAAGATCTCTTCGCATCAATTTAGGCGGCAGAAAAGATAGATCCCTTCGTAAGATCCCGTTTCTCGTGGGCATGAATTGGGCTCGGTGTCTTAAATAAGTTGGGGGACTTGACTAGAAAACAATTCAAGTTATGGGATGAAAATCGGAAAGATATGAAGGCTCAAGAACCATCCATGAGTTTGAGCAAAGAAAATAAATAAAAGAACCATTCATGTCGCTTGTTTCGACGGATACGGTGAATTATCCTATTTAAGTTTTTTTTTTTAAAAAAAAAAGTGGCCTGAGATTTCCCGGCAGTCGGACCGTTCGGAGGCTTCTCTGCTCGGGATTTTTCTTTTCTTGGTGAATCAGGAAGCCGGAGCCTATCGCTTCTAGGGAATTTAGATCAGCCCTTATGAACTATGTTAGATCAGCAATTTGGAACCCCAAATTGGTAGATCGTAAAATTTTTTGAGATCTTGGAGGTTACTTTTATGGAAATATAAATTTTGAAATTTCCCAAATCCTTGTCTTCTTTGCGTTTATGGAAGGTCAGCGGCTTTCCATCTCTGATTGCATTAGGGATGCCAGATCTCATTATATTAGATATGGACTCGTGCTTATTAGCAGATCCCTTGAGCAGAATTATAAACGTGGTTGTTATCTCTAAACCAAAAGCCTTAGCGAAAGGATTGTCAGGTGTTCGCCTATGGAATCCCCGAAGTTCGTCAACATGTTCGTCCTCAAGACCGCAATCGCTTTACTAGTTCTCTCGTCTGCCACCACTGCCGAGGAATCCAAACTCGTCAAGGAGGTAAACCGGTGATTTACCGGGCAGTCATTGTTTATGGTTTTCTGTATTGTCATCTTTGGTAGGGAGGTATCTAACATGTTCGAATTTGATTACGACCGCGTTCCGACGTGTTTAATTACCAGCACTAGAGTTTGAGTTTTTACGATTTGATCGAGGGTTCAAGCGGGTGCTTACTTTTCTCTTGGCTTGTCTGAATTCATCAGGTGTGCGGGAAGACCCGGGTGCCGTACAATGAATGTGTCGCGGCGCTGAATAGCGACCTCCGGATGGAGGCCATCAAGGAGATCCGGGAGCTCACGTTCCTGAGCTTAGACCTGGCCATGGCCAACTCATCGGAGGCGATGGGCTATGTCGGGGGCATGGTCGAGAACTCCCCGCCTGCACTGAAGCCTGTGCTCTACTCATGCTCCGGCTTGCTGTCCAGCTCCTATCGCAACTTCCACACGGCAGCTGGCGACCTCATGGCGAATGCGTCGAGAGCGAATTACGATGTCATCCTGGCCATGGGAGGCCCGACTAACTGCCGGCGGGCGATGAAGGATGCCAACGTCAGCATTCCGGCGGTTTCTACCCGGTGCAGTTACGTGGAGTTCTTTGTCCAACTCTGTTACACCACCACATTACTTGACATGCTCAGCTAAACAGGCAACTAATTAATTAATTCTCATAAATGTAATCTCCGAATCTACATTAATGAAAATATTAAGGAAAGCAATTTATATTGGTATTACTGAATTAGTAATGCATGGGGAAAGAATATTTAATTACTTATTAATTAGTCAGTTGTCTATATTACACATCGATTGTTTTTTCCTTTCTGTATTTTTTTTTCTGGTTAAAAATCACATGGAATTTTACTGCAAAAATTTAGGCAAAAAGTGACACTAATACCGACCTAAAATTAAGGAACTAACCCTAGAAATGGTCCGTTGTGCCTTACCTTTAAACAAAGAATGGATCAGTTGGACGTTCGTCTATGTGGTTCGAAATCACACAAATTGTCCTTGTTTGCGTACGTTGTGCAGAATTTCGCCCATAGAGTTCTGAACCTAAGTGGTTGCGAAGTATTTTGGAATTTGACACAGATAGATCTTATTCATGGTTTTTAAGGTTGTATTTGGTTTTAGAGTTGAGTTGAGTTGAATTTTGATTTTAATTGGTTTGTAATGATTTTGTTGTTGAATTATGGAAAAAAAATGTGAAAAAGTAATGAATAATTTAGAGTAAGTAATGATTGTGTTGTTAAATTGTGGAAAAAGTAATGAATAGTTGAAATAATTTAGTATTAAATTTTGAATTAAATGGTTAAAAAATTGAAGAAAAGGGAAAAAGTAATAATTGTGTTGTTGAATTGAAGATAAACAGAGTTAATGGAGTAGAGTTAAAAAAATTTCTAAAACTAAATGGGGCCTTAGATTGCTTAATTAAGTTTATTAAGGTGTGTTAAAGACCATAATAACAGCATTTCGATTGGTTTCAAGTATGTTCAATAATATTCCAATCTAACATCTACTTTAGCCACGTTTGGTATATTGTAGAATTTCTTTGGTTATTTAACCTAATTATATGACGTGAAAAATACCAATTAGATTGCAACGAACATGAATATGAGTATTAATTACTCGAGTAATTAATATTGATTCTTTTGTTTTTTATAAGCGTATTTTTTATTTTTCCATATATAATATACGTTAAATCTTGAATTTTAAAGAAAATAATAACATTGTGGCCGAAAAGGAAAATAATAACACTAGTAAGTTAAGTTATTGAGTTAGAAGGAAACGAAAATCTTGTGAAAATATTGTGCATGTTCTCCTAAGTAAAATATATGATCAAAACAGATTCCTTAAATTTCGTGAAAATTTTACAATATTACACGACAAATTATATACTTTATGTAAATGTTGGATATAATTATTTCAGTCTTTGGATTCTTGGAAAAGTGGAATCAGGCAATGTTATGTTTATATTCCCCATATTTATTTCATGGATATATTAGAGTTTGACATCTCAAATTTTTCTTTTTATGTATTTTACTTTCTTAATATTAATATGCCATCAAATTTTTCTCGTTTCCAGTTTCAATTATTACAGCAACTTATCTGGCTATAAAACTTGCACAATCCTTCTAAATCAATATCAAACCCTACCTAGCAAGAAGACTCATCCACACGGTCTTTTAATCCCAAAACTCACAACATGTTGCGAGAAATTATGATCCTCCTGTTGCTCGTCGCGATGTCCTCGCCTATGTATTGGGTCGTCACTGCTCGGACGGATCTCATAAAGGAGGTAGTGACCTACGTTATAACTACCTTGTGTAGCATTATAACTATGCCCATTGTAGTCTAAAGAATATAATTCTGGCTAGTTCGGTCATCAGCACGTCAAATCGAGCTGGTGATTGATAGTAATAATTGATCGTTTTGTGATACTATGTTGTATTTGATTTTCTGCATCACGTCATTGTATCGTGCGGGTCCGTTGTAACATTCTAAGAAGTTGGGGGCTTCTAATATGATTTTGTTATTCGCATTCCTGTTGCAATATAGGCCCCTTAATAAGTATCTGCTGGCATCTACGGCACTATTTTAATAGCGCACTGGTTATATATCCATATTATTATACTATTATATCGAGTCTAAAATTTTCTTTCGATCTCACTTTATTCTTCCGTAACTACGCTTATCACTTTTAATTTCATTATTTAATGACCATTCGATTGAGGAAAAGATAGTAAATTCACTTCATTAACCACCGACTCTCCATTTTTTTCTCTCTCTAGGAATTTTACGGTGAAATCAATAAAATTGATTATATCATACCATCGAATAAATTATTGAAAATCTAAATAAAAACTATTTTCTCAACTGTAGCAAAATTTTTAAATCTATTTGTTTCATTATATTAAATTTTTGTGTAACAATATCTTCTACAAATTTACTTACAATTATGGTCAATACTATGATATAAAGTCAAAACTTTTCTTTTGGTCGCATTCTATTGTCCACTAGGGAAATTATATATTAGGGTATCCATTCAATATATATATATGTATATGTAGGCATCCATTCAATATATATATATATATATATGTATATATATGTTCAGTGGCAAAATAATTCTTACTAGTTTCAGAATTATTACAAGTGCAGGTGTTGCCAGCAATACAGGAGAAGGTGAGGCTGGGGTCGACCCCTCCCAGCTGCTACAGCAAGTGCAACGGCTGCCTCCCTTGCCTGGCTGTTCTGGACCCCACTCCGCCCATCAGCCTCCGTGCAAAGAGGCCGGGCAGTCGCCGCCACCCTTCGTCGGTTGGCCCGACCGAGTTCCTCGACACTTCCCCTGAAAGCGGCCGGGAACCCAACTACAAGCCACTCGGGTGGAAATGCCGTTGCCGCAACCATTTGTTCAACCCGTAGTTAGGTGCAGGTCGATCGGAAATCAAAGAAAACATCAAACCAATGAATTTTTGAGGCTCTTTTGACTTTTACATAAGTATTACGCTATGTGCTCTAGGGTTGATTTACTGCAATGTCCACCCCCCACCACCCCCTTACTTTTATAACGAGAGGTATCTGGTTTCGATGATGACACCTTAGTTTAGAAGAATATCGTATTTTTAGGTGTACGGCAAAAATTTGTACCGAAAATCTTGTTCTTCTCTTGATCACAGGGCATATGTTATTGTTTTATCCTCTGCTAGTTCATTTTGTTTTCTTGATTGTATGAGGGCTTCTTTTTTGGGAAAAGTACAAAAACACCAATTGTTATTTGAGTTTGGGACAAATTAAATCTTGTATTTTTTCTTGAGATAAATAACACCATGTGGTTCACTTCGTAAAACATAATGAACCTCGCCGTTAGTTTTTTCATCACTTTTAATTCTCAAACTGTTTTTTTTGCCATTATTACCCTCAAATTTTCAATTTTTTTTTTCAATTTGGTCATAAAATTCGAAAAAAAAAAAGGAAGGGGCCAGGGCCATCGGTTGGCGACCCCGATCCCACCACCGACGTTGCAAGCACCCATAGAGGTGGGGGCTAGGGCCACCAATCGATGACCCCGACCCCACCCTCGAGGTTTTCGGCGTCCTCTGTGGGTGTCGTCATCCTCGGTGGTGGGGTCGGGATTGGCGATCAGAGGCCCAACCCCCTCCCCCTGTTTTTTTTTTTTCGAATTTTAGGACCAAATTGTAAAAAATTTGAAAGTTTGATGACCAAAAGTGATAAAAAAATTAACAGTGAGTTCCATTATGTCTCACAAATTGAATCACATGGTATTATTTATACCAAAAAAATTACATAGTTCAATTTGTCTCAAATTCAAGCCACAAGGGGAATTTTTGTACTCTTTTTTATTTTATCTTTTTGGGATTTTCATTTTTAATGGCCCATTCCTCTCATGTCCTCTTCCTCTCTTTCATGATCACTGTGCCACAATAGTCAATTTAGTTTGACTAAAAATGCATCATAGGATTCATTCGCCAAACAAATCAAACCATCGTATTCCATATGACTTTGATTCATTATCGATTCTCATGAAGGCTAGAAGAAGAGTTTATCGATTGGATCATGCGCCTAATAAGTGTAACAAATATGCTTTAGCTAGATTATCAAAAAGCGTCCCATCACATATTGCGAAAAAATAATTAGATTACAACAAACAAAAGAATATGTATTAATTACTCGAATAAATATATTAGTTTTTCTTAATTAGAAGCTATTTTATTGGTTCTTTTGTTCTCTACAAGTGTGTTTTGCAGTTGTTCTTCCATATGTATAATATACGTTAAAACAATAATAGTATTGCTGCCGAGAAGGAAAACAATAACATTAAGGATTAATGATCCAAAAAACTATAAATTTTGGTCCCTCTTTCAATTTTGACACGAACTTTTTTTGTGGTAAAAAAAGGCACGAATTTTAATTCTCTTACAACTGTGCCATTTTCCATCCATTTTGCTGACTTGACGAAAACGGTGTCTACGTGGTAAATTGTGTCATGCCACTTCAGTAAAAATTTAAAAAATTAAAGGAAAAAAGAGAGAGACAAAGGCATTGATTAAAGACAGGGTGAGCCACCGCCCCCCAATTGGAGTCGCCGGTGACTCTAAAGGGCACCAACGAGCCTAATCAGGGGAGTGGTGGACAAAATTAAGGAAATACCCGCAGGAATCGAGAGAAACGTCAAATTGGGGATTCTCCTGATTTCGGCGGGTGGGCCTCGATTCTGGCCACCACCTTTGGGGATTATCATGATTTCGATGGTTAGGGCTTCGGTCTCGGCCACCACTCCCTGGTCGATGCCCTATGAAGTCACCGACTACCTTAATCGAGGTTATAACGGCTAGTTAGGGCTATCACCCTTTTTCCGATCAAAGCATTTCTCTCTCTTTTTTTATTTTTCTTTAAAATTTTTATTATTTTTGCTAACATGTGGTGACACCATTTGTCATGTAGGCACTGTTTTTTTCCGTGTCAACAAAATGGATGGAAAATAGCACAAATATCTAATTTGACAAGAAAATCAAAGTTTGTGCCTTTTTTTGCCAAAAAATAAAATTCGTGCCAAAATTGAAAAAAGTTTCAAAATTCATGTTTTTTTGGGTCATTAACCCTAATAATAAGTTAAGTAACTGAGTCAGAACCAAACAAAAATCTTGGAAAAATATTATGCATGTTCATCTGAAATAAAGCTATATAATCACAAACAGGTTCCCAAATTTCGTGAAAATTCTAGAGAATTACATGACAAATTATATACTTTGTTTCGAGATTTTTTCCTATATTTTCCGTAATGGTTGGATATAATTATTTCAGTCTTTGGTTTCCGGGGAAAGTAGAATCAGGCAATATCTCATCTTAATAAACTAAAACTGTTGTTTCCTCTATCCCCATGTCACGGCATCGAATTTTTTTCTTTGGTTATCGTTTTGCAGTTAATGACTTTAGTGTAGTGGCATTCCAATGTCTTCATTCTTGCTAAGTCCAAAGTTCGATTCCTATGGCATCCACTCAATTTTATCTTCTTTTTTTTTTTTTGGCTTGAAAGGGCATACTAAAGCCTTCAGTTTTGCTCACTTTAACTCTTCATTTTCTTAATGCATGATATCTTACATACTTATATAAAATTAAAATAGATTATATTTTAGATAAATACAACCTGTACTCAAATATTATCTACTAAATATAAACCATGACATGTAATACAATGTATTTTTTAGTTTTGTTAATAACTGAAGAAAATTACTTTCACAATATTGACATGCAAAAGTTACCTCCATCATCCTTTTTTTTTATGATATAAATGATATGTTTATCTTTAATAATTGGGTAAATTACACTAATAGTCCAAAAAGTTTTATAAATGTGTCAGGTTGGTTCAAAAAGTTTTTTTTGCTACTTGATGGTACAAATGTTTCAAAACCGTAACAATGTAGTACATTCCATCAATTCACCATCGACGCCGTCAAGCGACGCTGACGTGGCTCGCTACGTGTCAGTTCTTTTCTGACGTGGCCGGAACAATAAACTGATGTGGCATCCGAATCACTGGATTGAGTCGAAATGGGTCGGACAAACTTTTAATTAAAACTCCAAACTTTTTAAAATTTCAAAACGACCTAAATTTTTTTGAACTTTTTCAATTTTGCCCCAATCCTCTCTCTCCTCCACTATTCATCGTCTTCCTCTTCCCCCTCCACTGTTCATCCCAGACCCGGCGAGTTCCCATGCAATGGCCCCCACTTGGCGAACCGGACGTGGTCGAGGATGCCATTGAAGGAAGCTCGAGTACCACAAAAGCTTGGATCTGGGCTTCCTTTGGTGTAATTATCCCTTTTTGGCTCTCCTCTTCCAGGTCTCGGCCTCGGTCGACTTCGTCTTCAATGGATTTGATTCCTCCGAAGTTCTCCTCTACAGTAACGCCACGGTCAAGTCGCGAGTCCTCTCTTTGACGAGCAACACACCCTTCGGCTCGGAGTTGAAGGAAGCCCAGACGAAGTCGAACTCGGACTCTCTCTCTCTCTCTCTCTCTGGTACGAAGTGAGAAAGCTTCCATTGGCTTTGGGAGTCCAAGAAGGGCGGCCTTGGACTTCGGATTGACGGAGAAGCGCTGGGAACTGGAGTTCGAGCTCGGAACCAAGCTGTTCTGTTGGGGATGAACAATGGAGTGGAGGAGGAAGACGATGAACAGTGGAGGGCGAGAGAGGGTTGGGGCAAAATTGAAAAATTTTAAAAAATTTAGGTCGTTTTGAAATTTTACAAAGTTTGGAGTTTTAATTAAAATTTTAAAATATATTTTTTATTATAATATTCTTTCCACGTCAACATTTTCTAACGGCGTCAATCATAAATTGACGGAATATGCTACATTGTTACGGTTTTGAAACATTTTGTACTATCAAGTAGAAAAAAAAAGCTTTTTGAACCAATCTGATACATTTGTAAAACTTTTTGGACCACCAATGTAATTTATCCTTAATAATTATCTAAATTAACCTATTCAACCTTCAATTTTCGTTTGCATTCTAAAAAGAAAACCATAATATTACGAAGGACCATACTTCTATTAGGTACGGTACTTACTCCTAGGGTGAAGATCCACACTTTCGAACGAAAATTTTTAAATTTATCATTTATATCAAAATATATTTTATGATTAGTTTATATATTGGCTGAACCTTAAATATTATGAACGTAATCTATCATATGAAGTAGGACATAAGATAAATAAAATAAATGGTAAACTGACCAATCATAAAGATTGCAAAATTTTATAATATATATTAACGATTACAATTTTCAATTATAACAAAACTATGCTCAATTTTTTAAAATAAAGGCACATGAAATTTTAAAAGAATGATACTATCGGTTAAGTTAGAAATCTAATTTGATTTAATCAAAGAATCTTTCTTTATTTACGTATTATTGCTCATCCCAATTTATGTGCAATAGATACCAAAATTTTAGTTACAGATTATTTATATATTGTTGAGATCAATCATCCTATAGAATATGATCTATTTCTTGGACAATTACGTAAAGTTCGCAAAGAATTAATATTTTTGGATTAAACCAAATATTATAAAATTAAGTTAATATTTGCAACTAATTTATTCATTCTATGAGTCGTTTCGCATCGTAGCGAGGCAAGTCTTGTGTCTAGTTATGTTGATTTCCCAAATATCAATAAATTTTCCCTTTATTAACTTTTTTTTGGAATATTTTATTCACTTTAGAATCCCAATATTTATTTTCTTGGACATAGTTAGAGTTTTAACATCTTGAATTTTACCTTTTATTTACTTTATTTCCTTAATATTATCAAATTTTCGAAGTTTCCAGTTTCAATTTTATAGCATCTTGTCTGCTATAATCCATCTAAATCAATATCAAACCCTATGTAAAAGGAAGACTCATCCACATGTACTTTTAATCCCAAAACACACAATATGTTGCAAGAAATTGCAGTTTTCATGCTGCTCGTCGCAACGTCCTCACCGATAGACTGGAGGACCACGGCTCAGACAGATCTCATCATGGGGGTAATAACCTATGTTATAACTCTCTCATTTAGCATTACTATGTCCATTGTAGTATGAAGAACATAATTCTGGCTAGCTCGGCCATCGTCATGTCAATCGAGCTGGTAATTAATAGCAACAAACGATCGATTTGTGATACTGCATTGTATTTGGTTCTCTACATCACATCATCATGATGTGGGGTGCCATTGTAACATTCTAAGAAGTTGGGGGCTTCTAATATGATTTATTTATTTCACATTCCCGTTGCTTAGGCCCATTCCTACTGGGCTTAATATAGGCCCATTATTAAGTATTTGCTGGCTTCCATGGTACCACTTTAATGGCATCACGGATTATATCTATATTATTATACTATTATTTTTCGGTGGGATACGAATATGATAATATTATTAAAAGTAAACTGATCTCACTTTATTCTTCCATATCACTTTTAATTTCATTAATTAATGACCATTCGACTGATGACAAGATAGTAGATTCACTTTATTAACTGCTCGCTCTCCCATCTGTTTCTCTCTTTGGGAATTTTATGGTATAATCAATACCATCAAATAAATTGCTGAAAACACATGTACTCTATGTTCTCAATTGTGGCAAATTTTTTCAATATATTTATTAAATTTTTATTGGACTTATACGGATCTGAGCTCATATCAATTTAAAAACTCAAACTAATAAATAGTGGTACCCAATCTCATATAAATCAATGATTGTTCTTTTATCTTTTCCATACGTGATTATAATTTTCAATAATATTTATTTTCATTACATTAATTTTTTGTGTAACAATATCTTCTACAAATTTACTTAATTACAATTATAATCTATACTATGATATGACGTCAGAACTCGTCTTATGGTTTCATTTTATTTTCTCATATTTATCCTTATCATGTTAATTTCATTATTTAGTGACCATTTAATTGAATACAAAATAGTAAATTCACTTTATTAAACGCCCCCCCCCCCCCCCCCCCCCCCCCCCCCCCAGCTCTCTACTTTTCCTGTTCCACCCAAAATCAAGACACGCGCACTCTAATTTTTTCAATTGTAGCAAAACTTTTTCCAATCTAATTATTTTTATTTCATTAATTTTTTGTGTAACATATCTTCTACAAATTTGCTTACAACTATAATTTCATTAGTTTTTTCTTGCAATGCTTATTATATTTTGAAATCATATTCGAATAAATCTTAATAATAATATAATAAATCCCGAGTATAGCATGGCCATTCATCTAATTTATTAAAATCGTGAGCAGTACTGGTTGTGCGTCTAATACTTTTATGTTAAACGTAACAATATTTTTCAAGTAATATTTTGATTTTATTATTTTCATCATACATATTTTTATCTTCTCATTATTCTAGTAACTTTTATAAGTATAAAACGTAGAAATCTGTAAAATTCTATATCATATTTGTCATGATATAATCAAATTGATTATATTTATTTTTTTTATCGATGCACCTCATAAAATGCACAGTTTCTCATTCACTTATGTATATTAGATAAAACTGATTTTTAGCATCATCACTTGTGATTGTCAGTTTGGGTTGATAATCAGAATTTTTTTTCTAATGATCCAATAAATCCCTGTCGAATTCCATTTCAATGATCGTTAAGTGTTGTTTAGATATCGTGTCGTCGATCAGGTGAGCCACAAAGCCTCCGACAATACCGGCTGCGTGCAGGCTCTCTCCTCGGACCCTCGAACCAGCACAGCCTCCAACCTCACCGCCCTCGCAAACATCTGCCTCGACCTTGCGGTGGCCAACTCAACCAATAGCCTGGGGTTCGTGAAGAAGATGGATCAAGAGCCGAGCACGAGCCCTGACCTCAAGTCAGTGCTCGATAGCTGTGTGAAGAACTACGACTTCGCAGTCCAATCGTTCCAGAGCGCCATCTCAGACTTGAAATCGGACATGTCGACTGCAATTCTCGATATAAAGACCGCGATAGATGGGCCACAGAGCTGCAGGGACGAGCTATCGAAGCACAGTCTGAGCGTTCCCGAGATATCGAAAAGAAACCGTTACATTCACCTCTACAGTAACATTGGGGATGTTATCACTAGGACCATATTGGATCCTATACCATCAAGGCAATATAGATTAAGGGGAAGCCCAGTAGCATTACACATGTAATATTTCCTTTAAATTTTTGATGGAGCAATAAATTTAGGACAAAAGATAATCATCCTCGGATTCAATACACTTAATCACGTGTTCTTGTTGTAGATGATACATCCACTCTATACGTACCGCATCCACCTTCCACTAGGAATTTACTAAAATTTAAATATTTATTGAGAATAGATCTAAGTTAAATTTCAAGAGCTATTACTGCTAGTTAATCCTAATAAAAAAAAATCATATCTTTCCGACTATGCTCATTTAACTAAAGTCTTTCCCTGGAAGGCAGGTTTTTCTGCACCAATTTATTGTGATAGGATTGAGCTGATCCGTGAAAAATATCTGCGGCATTTGCATTAATCATCAAGGAGTAAATAATTAGTTTTGATAGATCCAATAGAAGTAAAGTTTCTTACTCTTAAGTGGGTCGATCTAACTCAATTGAATGAATCGGAGCATAATTGAGTTTTTGGATATTAAAGTCCACACTGAAAAAAAAAAAAAAAGCTTTTTTCAATTGGATTATTGAACTAAGTCGTGTCCCCCTAATTAGAAGTAGATATATACATTGCGTACTCGCTTAGACACAATGAGTCTAGAAGGGTAGCCGCCTTTTAATCCTTTACATATATGTGTGTGTATGTAAAATTAAAGTTAATTAATGGCCTACCCGATCAAATAGGATTCATACAAGTGCCAGTAGTTTGCGAAAGTCTCTTACCAAAAAAGGCATGACTTGATTATCTTGCCTTCAACAAACAATTTTGATGGCAACCTCAATTAATTAGGACACCAAACCCTAATGCTAGAGGCTGTAGGAGAAAGGTGTGTCGGACAATTTCAGACTATCATTATTAAGTCTCTCTAACGTTTGCCCGATTTTAGGAACCCCTCACGTCATTGATAACACCATTACCTATAAAGGGATCCGTTTAGTTTGGTTTTCTGTCTATCCGGAAATGAAAAATATATGTATATAATTAATGAATCCGTTTAGTTTGATTTTTTTTTGATTTCCCCAAAAAAAAAATCCCGATGGATTTCCTTGGTAATATTACCTCCTATCCTTTCCCACCTCTCTCGTATTTTTCTTGCATTTTTGAAGTCTAAAATCCCCCATCCACCCACCCCTCAAGCCAATTCCTTAACCATTGAGTTACGGGCATTGTTCTTGTCATTTTTCTATACTTAATTATATTTGCATTACTTGTCTTTAATATTTTCATTTTTAAAAAATAAAAAACTTGTAATATTAGCAATTTTGCATTGATAATATATACATTTAATAATAAATTCAACATTATTTATCTATATAATGCATGTGATATTTAATTGAAAATAATCACATCGTTTATTTGATCGATCTAAATAGATTTTAATGTAACATAATCGAGAATTTTATAGACTCTCCCTTACGAGTTCGAACATGCTTTTCACTACTATTTATTTTGAGATTTTATTTCTAATACTATTTATCCCGTTCATTCTTTTTTTTTTTAACTTTTCATGTACAATATTAAAATGGTAAGATACTACAAAATGCATATGTTTATGACTTGCGCTCCGAGCGTAAACATAATCTCAATTATAATGTTTACGCTTTATATACTTATATCTATATATATTTTTTCAAAAACTCAAAATTTTAAAGATTCAAATTAATTAATTTCATATTTACTATAAATATTTAACACTTTCAATCCTAAATTAAATTAATTTTATATTTAAGTTACAATATAATATTCTCTTCAGGAAATATAATTTATATGTGATATATATCTCTACAATTATTATCGTAAAACAAATATTAATTTTCTCATTCTATATTTTATTTTTTTAATAAAAAATTGATACTTTTTACTTTACCGAGGGATTTTCCCTCTGTAAATCCCTCGATAATATTGCCGAGGAAAAATTGGTAATTTTTTTTAAAAAAATTTACCTTTTCCCTCACTAAATCCCTCGGTAATTTAACCGAGGGATTTTTTCCTTGGTAAATTATTTTTAAAAAATATTTTTTTGTAATTCTCCAAGGGAAAAATCTCTAGGTAATCCCTTGTTAATTTATTTTTAATAGTTTTTTTAATTATTTTATTTTACCGAGGGACACAATCCTCGGTAATTCCCTCAATAATCCCGGTATTTTTAGTAGTGACACGGGGACCTGAATATATATATTCACGACAACTATAATTAAGAAACGATTGAGATGAGCAATATGTGGAATGATATGTCATCGCGGATATATTGCAAGCCTTGTGGAAAGGGCCAAGTACTGTAAAATTATTATGGACGAGGATGCCCCACAACGAGTTCCAAATATTTGCGCCGAGAACATGGTCTATCAATGTAATATTAACCGCAATAACCACCCCAAATTTTCCAGAGAAACCACCCCCAAGAAAGGGTCAGATGTAACCTTTGTGTGAATCTTGAGTTCATGCAGTTCAATGGTCATATGTTCTCCATGAACATGCTTACCACATCCTTCAACCTTGTCCGTCATCTATAAAAAAGAAAGTTTGCACAAACCCTTCAAAATCAAGCAATCAATTTTAATTTGCTGTGGAGTATCCAAAACATACATCTCATATGTTGGTATTAGTACCTGCAATTCTCTTGCTGCTCGTCTCGTCCACAAACTGGACTGCCACAGCCGAAACCGAACTTGTGAAGTCGGTAATAAACCAATTTATTGACACTTCGTTAGACTGATTATTATAAAGTAGGGGGCTATGTTGGGCTTGATCTTTAATAAGGACTGACTGCGTTGGCATGATTATAAATTGATAGAGACACGTTTTCACATTTATCTTGAACGTCTGTATAGTTGATGATCGATTTATTTCTCTGCATTCCTGGATTATATCATGTACTGTCAGGTCTGCCAGCAGACTTTCGATTATGCCGGGTGCGTGGAGGCCCTCTCATCGGACTCCCGAACAAATGATGCCACCAACCTCACAACTCTCGTGACCATATGCCTCGACCTGGCACTGGCCAATGCGACTGACATTGTGGGGTTTGTGAAGCAGATGGCTGAGGACCCCAGCACGAACCCGGACCTGAAGTCCGTGCTCAGTGACTGTGTCTTCGGGTACCAGGACACAGTTGGGTCATTCCGGAGCGCGGGCCACAAAGTGAGATCTAAATCAGAAGTGCAGCTGCGGGTCGCATTGTATGAAGTGGCGGCAGCAATAGATGGGCCAGAGAGCTGCCGATTGGAACTGGCGGACCATAACTTGAGCGAGCCTCCAGAAATATTTAAACGATACGGTTACATTCGCTTGTTCAGTATCATTGGAGATGTTCTCCTCGAACTTATGCTCCACATGAATTAACTACCACAGGAGATTGGAGAGGTAACAATGAAAGCGGGAAAGGCCAGTCAATGAATTATCTGCCATCACCATACTATATATCCTCTCTTTTGTCTTAAGTTCAAGATGGAGCAATAAAAGGAATTGAAGAGAATAGTAGATTTGAATAGAATCGAATTACATATTCCGTTCGTCGATTTATTCTCTCCAGTGAAAAACGGGCCGAAGCCAAAAATACAAAACTAATTAAGCAACATCCTCCATCGATATTGTAAGTTCTATTACAAGTTGTTAAAAAAAGCCAATAAATCAAGCTCTTTCGGATACAAAGGCAGGTCTCGTATTAATTTGCGTATGATTGAGCATATTCGATGACAAACTAGTTATAGATTTAATCTTCAAAGAGAAAGAAAGGAAGCATTAGGAACACGAAATAATTCGTCTGCCAAACAAGGCAAACCATTGTGTTCCATATGATATTTGATTCGATACGGGTTCTCATGAAGACCAAAAGAAGATTTATCGACTCGGTCGCGTGTGCCTAATAAGTAGATATATGTTACGTACTCGCTTAGGTAATGAGTGAAATAGAAGATTGCCCATTTCGGCACGAGACAACACTGCGTACCCGGTTAATTATTTAGGAACCACAGAAGTGCCATTGATTAGGTGAAGTAATCCATTTCAGAACAAGTCATGAAACTACTTGATGAGGTCGATTTCTGCTGTCTAGGGCATGCACCGAACCCTAATGACTGGTCATTGACGCAAGACGTGTCGGACGATTTGGATGCACATAAAATCTGACATTAACCGGATTTTAGGAACCTTTCATGTCGCTTTAGAAACACACACCCTTGTATCCTGTAAATGGACAACTTTTGTTTGGTTTTGGTCCATCTCAAAATGTCCAAGTTAATCAAAGCATTTGACAACAGTATCCTAACGTCTAAACTAAGAGATAATTATTATAAGCATAGGCTCACGATATTCGATACCGTCGAATGGTTGTGTTCCTCTAGTTAGTATTCTCAAAAATATTTTTAACGATCCTTATAATGAGAATTGGTTTGTTGATACCTAATTAAACAGCACATTTCCCTGGCCTAATTTCTGGACTCAATCTAGCCGATCGGATATTCTAGAAGGCGCTCGAGCGAGGAAACCCTATATGACCGGGATCGTATTCTTTATAGTCAATGGATGAAGGATAATTTTGCTCTGGCATAGATGATCTCAAGTTGTTTCGAACGCGTCTTCGGTCTTATCGGAGATAAAGCTATACCCATATTCGGTAAAATTTTGAAAATTATATGATTGATTATACTTTTCTTGTTTGAACAATTTCTTTGCGAGCAATTAACGCGGATTAGTTGTATCGATGGGGAGGAGGAAAATAAACAAATAAATAGACAGGAACGCAGCGTACCCGAAACGGTAGTTGAAGAGCGAAAGGAGAGGAGCCACGATGATGTCTTTGCCCTTTTTGGTTCTTTGGGTGGAGGGGAAAGTCAACATGCCTTGACACGTGTGGAGAACATGGGCCTCAAATTCACCGAGACTTTCGCACGTCAGTTGCTCGCACGTGGAATACCCCATCGCTTCCCATGCTTCCCATCGCACGTGCCGTGCGGATGCGTCCGGCCTAAGCCTCAACGGAGTGGATAATTTGAACCTCGACGTTCTCTTTGAGCGATCGTAGAAGTGTATATTGATTCAGGTGATGCAGTGTCTCTTTTTCTTTTTTTTAATAAATTTCGAATTTCAGTTTTATAGATCCCGACAATTTAAACTTTAAAAGAATTATCTCGTTCGAACTGAACTAATTATGACTCACATGGCTTTTACATACCAAAGTATGCATATCAAATATGATATTAATATTTTCTACAATTTTTTTGTTTTTGCTTAGATCATAGGAACATAGAGTTACCAAGGCGCGGTGCTTAGAGAATTATTATATAAATTTTGTATGAATCATCATCTCATTTTCGCGAACCAAATAAGCTCTAAATGCTTCGATTTACATTGATTTCCTTTGTTTAGCTAGTTAAAGTATGTATTGTATGCTCTTTGAACTTCTGAATATTATGCTAGTGCAATATGCTCATTGTGCCATGAATCTTGAACCTTAGATAGTTTGATTTAGAAGATGAATGAATTCGATATAATTGGCCAAACGGTTGGAAGATGCTACTCTTTTACTAAAAACATGATATGTATCACCCCGAATCATACATGAGTATGTTCCCTTTTGGTCTATCTATATAATTTATATGGTGGGACTTATTTATCTTTTGAATTTGCTGAAGTGTTCGCCTGACTTTCAAGAATTTATAGATTGTGTTAAAGGAAACCCTTATAAGTAAATAAGGTCACGTGCCTCCGCGTGGTAATGAGCTCATGGGATGGGAGAGGGGGTAGTAGCTTTGGCTTCCCACCTCCCTCACATCCCCCGTCTTACGACATTCCACATGGAGAAAGTGACCCATTCGTGGCCAATTCTTAATAATTATATCATGATCTAAAATAAATCTATATGTGTATTTTTGCTTCTGAGACGTGATCCACATTCTCAAGTAACCCTCTTTGATCCATATCATCAAATCCATAGCCTTTACAGTCGTTTGAGAACTATAAGTCTTATATTGTGTTAGATAATGAAATTAAATTTGATTTAATTTGATTTGAGGAGATAAAGATTAAAGTAACTGAGAAAAAGTAATGATTGTGTTATTTAATTGAAAAAATAATATTGAATTATTGAGAGAATTTAATGATTATATTGTTGAATTGAGGAAAAATTATTGAATAATTAAGAGAATTTAGGATTAAAAAATTATTGTATTAATAGATTAGAAAATATAAGAGAGAGAATTTGAAGAAAAAGATAAAAAAAAAGTAATAATTATGTTGTTGAATTGAGAGAAAATATAAATTAAGTTAAGTTAACTTCGATTTGAAAAAATAAACAAGGCATTATAAATTTATTTTCGATTTGCTTTTTTTATTTTTTTATTCTAAAGTCCATGAGCGCTTTTTAATAACTGAATATATATATATATATATATATATATATATATATATATGGTAAGAGGGTCCTGTAGTAGTAGTTTCTCTGATGACGATTATAATCTGTTAGCTGCTAATAATATCACTAATATAAAATTGCCTCGTCAAATTAAAAAATATTTTCTTAATTAGTTAATTGTAGATTAATGACCTTCGATCTTGATCCACTACCTGGATCCTTCCATGGGAATTCGACCACGGGGATATAAAGCCATAGAACATTAACATAAAAAGGAAAGGAAAAACAAAAAGTATGCATGCGCATAACTTGTCTAGAGGAATTTTCGGGTTAATTATGGATTACCACTTGGAAGCTCAATGAAAATTATAACATCAAAGAGGAGGAGAGAAATGAAAATATTCGAGCTTATTAAAAAAAAACAAAGAAATATTTAAAATCGTATTCAAACAAAGTGTGCTCGAACTTGTCATTTTTATAGACACGTTGCATAGCAAGTATAACATTATCGAAGTCGGAAAGTAGGTTGTATAACAATTAAAACACAAAAATTAAGTTTTTTTAATCAAAGTGGGTTAATTTATATGGTTCGGTGTCTGTCAAGATCTTGAAATTTGAGTCTTATAAATGAAGAAAAATTATGATTATGAGAACTTTTACTCCTTAGTAGAACAACTGAGCCAGAATCGGATTAATCAAAATTTATTGAATTTTCGAATATCAACATGCACACCGTGACAAACATCCTTGTCTGAAGACTCTATTATATAAGTGTCGTTTTGCTTTTTAAGGGATGGGAAGAAAATTTAATTCTGAAATTGGGGAAACAGAGGACTAGTTTTGATTACTTGTTAGTAACTACTCCGGATGAATTGATAATTCAAGACGATTATCTAAAAAAAGAAAAAGATAAGATAATTCAACACAATTATCTAAAAAAAAGAAAAAAGATAATTCAACACAAAATACTGAAAATCATGTCACTTGATGTGAGTGTTTGAAAATCACATGGACACCAATGTTTCAAGTTGATTCTCAATCCACTTTCAGCCATCAAGCCAGAAGGAAACAAATTCAAGTTGTAGCCCAAATACATCCAAATATCTTGGAAGCCTTTCATATACATACGTACGCTATTTCCTCATACTTCTCTTTCAATACAATACATGCATATGTATGTAGACATTATCAACAAATATGAGGAGCATAAAACGGTGGATTATTAATCATCATCAGTATATGAAAGAGACCCGTAACATGTTCGTGACCCAACATATTGACTTCATGCAGCGAAACGAACCTGTCCAACATTTGACTACATACAGCTGAACTATATTGACTGCGCTTATTAATTGTACAAGAACGACAATCCTTTATCCTTTTCAATTCGAGGTACACATCTCTTCGTAATATTCGATCGACTTTCGTACACTCTACAGTGATTATTCTCTTATTATATCGACGTGCACATGAACCGACATATGTGTCTAATGTAATTGTAAAGACATTATCAGGATGATGTTTTTGAAACCAAATCGATGGTTTTCGCTCCTTTAGAGCAGAAGATTATATAATACTATTAAAGTTGTAGAAGGAAAAAGGATAACCATCATCACCGTGAATAAAACAAATTTCATCATCTAATTATTCATTTAATAAGATTAAAAATATCTTTTGGCTGTAAAGCAAAGAGGAGACAACTTCAGCTTCAACTTGCGGGCTCCTTCTATATCCTTCTTTAGCCGAGGATGATGATGAATGATGTGATGATGATGAGCATGATCTAAACGTTGACACCATTTTTGTCTTCTTCCGCTCTTTTGTTTTCTTGTCAGTGTAAACATTTTTGCTCTTTACAAAACAGTACCTGAAGATTAATAAGCAATACAGCACTACTTTTTTTTTTCCCAACGAGATTACGAGACTGCAAGATGCTCACTCGTAGACGTCGGCTTGACATTGGTCACGAGGAATCATGAGTTTGATCCTCGAGTAAGGTCCATAGTCGGCATGAAGGGTAATTTACAAACTGCACCATATAGAGATTAATAATCACTGGCTCACCAAAATCTAATCACGAAACTGTTTTAATTAATTATTTCCAAATAATAGCCCAAAAAAGAAAAAGAAAAAAAAAGACGTGTATTGGATTCAATCTAACTTCAGCTGCTGGTTGATGGAGGAGGGTACTGGCCGGAGGTGGACCAGGACTCCGGGAAATTTGACCCGCCGATAATGCTGTTGCCGCCCACGCGACTCTGGTTCCCGGCTGGTTGCTGCGGGAAATACCCTAGCTGCTGCCCCGAATACAACAGGGGAAAAGATACGGAGAGTGATGAGTCCGTAAATGAGGTAAATGAGGTCGACGATGGCATGGATGAAGGTGGCGGCTCCTGAAGAATAGGAGGCCGTTGGGGCGGCGGAGGAGCCCACGAAGGTGGGCTTGTGTACAATGACGGCGATTGAATGGATGAGGCCTGCTGCGGAGTGTTATAAGAGCCGAGCATCTGATCCAGCAGGCCTGAGGGCTGCCCTCGTAGAAGCCGAGAGTACTCCCAGTAGTCTCCGTACTGGTCGGAGGACGGCACCGGAGGCTGCGGCATTGCCATCTGTAGGCCCAGCGGGCCACTGACGACACTGGCCGAAGATACAGCTGTCAATTCAGGGCGTGCTCTTTGGGGAACGGCATTAACATTCTGGCGGACGATTTCGGGGAAATTAAGCTTGGCCCTGTTTCCTCGAAACCGGAGGGCGGCCTCGTCGTAGGCACGAGCGGCGGCCTCTGCGGTGTCAAAGGTGCCAAGCCACACCCGGGCGGCCTTGTGCGGATCTCTTATCTCGGCCGCCCACTTGCCCCACGGCCTCTGCCTCACTCCCCTGTATTTCCTCTTTTGCTCTCCTCCGCCCGGTGATTCTTCGAACGATGTGGATTCACCCGACGGGGTTGATGGCGTTGTAGCGCCGGTCGGAGTGGCAGAGGCTGGCGGTGGAGCGGTGGCGGTTGCCTCCTCAGCGGCTGTTGCATATAAACTATCGGTTAAGGGACGTAATGTTGTGCGACGAACAGATTAGAGCCGGGGCCCATTTACAGATAAGTGATGAAAAAGTATTTTCTCAAATTAATAATTTCAGTATGATTTTATTAATAAAATAGAAATTTTCAGATAGAACGCAGAGATGAAGCTAACTCAATGGGTAGGCTCTGTTTCTGTTTCAAAAACAGAGTACGCCATGTGTTCCGACCGAAATGTCGAAAAAAATTGGAAGATTGATGATTACCTGAGACAGTAGACGGTGATTCCACTCGTGAACCTCCGAAATCGATCAAACGAACCGAACTTGACGTCTCGCGATCTTCCCGGACTCTCTTCTGCCCCACTACGGGAACGGAGTACGAACGTCCGAGCACGCCAGTATTCGAATAGGCGGAGAAAGGATGCGAAGTGGAAGGAGATGGCGACGAAGAAGCAAACGAGAACATGGTGGAATTGCTCTCCGTCCCTATCAATACTGACCCAAAAACGTCGCTGGCGGCTGCCGAGTCCCATCCAGTGCCGCCGCCGCCTCTCTGCCCCGCTGACACAACATGTCTCAGCGCCGACACCATCTCTGACATCTCCGCCTCTCTGCCGAAAGCAACAGCCGCAGCTCCCACCTCCTGAGGCGGCGGCTGCTGCTGTGCAGCGGGGAGGGCAGAGTCGGGGCCCTGCCCCGAGCCGGAGGGAGATTCGTGGGGAGGGAAGTAACTGGGGAAGGGGAAGTCGTCGGAGGAGGAGCTGGTTCTTCTCTGGCCCGCCACCTTAATGGAGCAGCACATATATATTGTATTACTATTACTACAAATCCGAGACTGGACAAGCTTGGGAGAGGTGAGGCCGTGATAGGTCTTCCAGTCAGCCTTGTATTTGACGTTCTTGTCTGGTCTTTTTTACGGTCGAGAGAGGAAGGCAGAGAGAGAGAGAGAGAGAGGGAGAGAGAGGGAGTCTTATGAGTTTATTATTGGAGATGATGAAGAGAAGGTCAGCTACAGCTATATAGGGAGGATGATGACGGGGGGAAATCAAAACCTTCTGTCAAGCAGCCGCCATTAGACACAGTGAAACTATTTGATCTCCCCACTTTTCCCGGATATAAAATAAATATACATGAAGCAAAATGAGAAAAAATATATATATTACCGTATTTTGAATTTTTTTCATCATGTATGAAAAAAAATATATATATATATATATATATTTAACATTTTTATCGCTTAAACCATCTAATCGTCGACTGGTTCCGATGATTCGTTATCTCTTTTTTTTACTTAAAAGTTTTTAATTCGAGTCTTCTTAATCGAAAAAAATCAGAACTAGAAAGCTTTACCGATTAGTGGACACTCAACTCGAATTTGAATTAGTTTAATTGGGACTTTTATAGAGGTTTCTATATATCATAATCGAAAGACTTGTCCATTCATGCCGTTTGACATTTCTTCGCCTTAGACAAAGTCTCCGATAAGCTAATTCGACATTGGAACTAAATTAATCGGCGCCTATTAATTTCTTGGATATGCAGTGTACACTGAAAGAAGGCTCCCCTGCTCGGTTCACTAATTTAAGTTTTACGTGCCTCTTTTATCGTCTCTTCCGTCATCCATTTACTACATACCGTGACATTTGCTTTAACAAAAGAAAAGAATGTTATATATGTGTGATCATAGTTCCATTGGCACGTTCGATTTCGATGCTAGAAAAAGGTTCACATACGGATCGTATTAAAAGTTACACCATAAACCAAAAAAAACCGAGAGAGGGAGAGGGAGAGAATAAAAGGTGCTCATATAAGATAAAAATAATGAAATGGATAAGTATATATGATGCTTAACATATTATAAATTTTATTTATTGTAGCATCTACCATGTTATTATAGCTGGATAAGATCGCTCAAGACATTTTTCACGAGGACGTACAGCAGTGGTACGAATAAATTCACGAGTTATACTCAACGAGGTATGATTAATTGTGGGATTTGTGGTATGATAAAAAAATTCCTCCTAGTTCAGTAGTACAGATGTTGCCATTGTTCAAAGCGAAATGTATACAATTCAGTCTGCGTTGTTGGCTGATATTTATCATATTTAAGAATTAGGAAGAGCTCCGGTGGGTTGCCCACCCCTCACACAATTGCTTGAAGCCATGAATTGAAGCTCAAAAGGAGGTAGGTATTGTCCGCTTTCGTAGCAAAATAAAGTATAATTTGTCGGGAATATATGGAAATGTAGCTAGACATTTGGAGTCCGCATGCATGGTCCGCCCTAGTTCGCGAATTCAATTTCGCATTTATCTCCTTCAACGTATGGCAACACCATACTGAACCGAAAGTCGTACCCGATCAAAGTTGCAGCCCCTCGTACCTAACAACATAATATTTTCTTCGCTCGAAAGATATCTCTGTGCTAAAATAGTTCCAGAACTATAACCTTTAATGTTCGATCTCCCGACTGGATTAGTCAGATCCCATTAGACTCTGAATACCATGGTACACACAAAAAAAAAAATTTCAGAACTTGTGCCAAGAAGGTTGGGACTTGTCATTGATTTTTTTTGTCAAAAGGGTGTGCATGTCTCTTTATTATGTTCATACCAAAAATTTAAAAGCAAAAGAAAAAAAAAAAAAGAAGGAATCGCCCATCATGGATATTTGTCAAGTCTTTTTATTTGTTGTTTACCTGAAAAAGAAGAGTCTTTTATTTGTTGGATTCTCTTTTCTTTGTTTTTTTAATGTTACCTCTTGTTCAGGTAGAAATATATATGTCATGTAAATGTAACAAGAAAGATATAAAATATAAATTACCAGTCTCATTTACCCAAAACAAATC
Organism: Punica granatum; assembly: GCF_007655135.1. NCBI lineage: Eukaryota > Viridiplantae > Streptophyta > Magnoliopsida > Myrtales > Lythraceae > Punica > Punica granatum. The sequence continues at coordinate 6,632,695 of NC_045130.1, forward strand.
GCCATAGTCTCAGCACTCAGGCCTAGCGTGAATACGTGATCCTCTCCCACAGGCCACACGGATACTTCATCATCATTGATATGATGTGAAATTTTGAAACGACTATTACTGTTTATCCTAAAATATTAATCTAGTTAATTATGGCGTGATCCCACTTATCGACATTCTGAGTAATTTGTATTTACATTCACAAAATAGTACGAAACAAAATGAAGTTTGATTGTTTTTCAGTGCTATCATTATGTAACCAATTGGATGAACATTTTCTTGCGATGAGTTAATTAATGTTATAACTAGTGAAACAACCAACGGCAATCCGAAGAGCCTACCTTACCAAAAGGAGGAGAATATGTCGGTGCGGTTTTGGTAAAAAGGCAAAAAGAGGAAGGCCGAAGAAAGGCCAGATGAAATGCATCGATGATTTTAGGGTTTCTCAGTTTTAATATTTACCGACATCAATTATGCCACTGCCCTCCTAAAGCTTTTGGGCTGTCTAGAGAAATTTGCGCACGACATTATATTCTCATTATTATTTATCATGAATTTGATCTCCACATCCATGTTTTATGTGGGTGTGTGCGCCCGTGTGTATAATATTGTATATCTATCCTTCGCGAGAATGCACAACCTAGATACTATATCTAGGCATTGTATGTACAAATTTACAATGATGTAAGAAAATAAGGACATGTCCCTAGAAATTCGAGATAATCACTTGGGACTTCGACCCACAATCCAAACAAGATGTTCGTGAGTATCATTGTGCCCGAGGGATGACTAGTGTGCATATGCAGGAATTAAATAGTTTGACTAGATCCCAAAACACTGCAAAAATGTGATCGGTGGACCGTCGGTAATGACTTCAGATACATAACTATTGATGCTAATATATCTTAATAAGTGCTTTAAGGATTTCTTTCATAAGTGAAATATAAATACAACATGTGCCAATATGGATTGATTCGAATAATTCAAAGTTTATTCTTTTTGGGCAAGGTCGGGACTTGAGTCACGTGAACGAAGAAAATTTATTATTATGAGAAATTTACCTCGTAGTTGATTGACCTTAATCCAATTGGATTAATCAGGTCCTATTAGATTTCTCAATATTAGAGTATGTGTCCAAAAAAATATATATAATATAAATGGGTGGGACTGGGATTATTGTAATATGATTTTGGGGTTGAGCTCCCCGGGTGATCTATAACATTTGGATCTTGATTTGATCAGAAGGCCCAGAATAAAGGCCCATAACCATAAATATAAAATTATTATTATTATCTTAAATTGTTTTCCCATTGTGTGATTACTGATGAGATGATTTAAGCAAGCACATAATGAGAGCAAGTTGGGCTTGCAAGTGGTTCGCTTTCTTACGAGATTCGGTGCGACTTGTCGTACTAATTTGTACGGATGACAACACGGCCGCGTATAATAATAATTATGTCAACTTCCTAGGTGACGAGGAGTTTGGGACAACCAGGACAATATTATTTTTACAGCTAGACTAGACTAGACTAGATCCCATAAACCGCGTCTATAGATAAAAAAGTAAAAACTATAATTAACTTATGATGATAAATTACTTCTTTAATGAAAAATCTACCCTTTCTTTACTTGAAAATACATTCAGGATCGGCTTATCTGATTATGAAATACATAATAGTGGATATTAGATAGTAATATTACATGTAAACCAGTCTACTCACAGTACAACTCATCGACGGTGACATATTTCAAAATTGGTTGAGATCTAAGTATTTGCCCTGATGAATAATATGACCATAACTAAGTGTACATTATTGGATCTTTTCAACAGGACTAAACGATTTGAGATTTTATTTATTTCTTTCTTTCTTTTTTGGTCATATGTATCAGAATTAAAGTTCATGAAAAGCAAACTCTCGTGCAAGCAATTTATTAGTATTAGAATCTCTCCACTATTGCGTAGGGCTGGATCAGGGGCGACAATCGAATTTTATTCGATTTCACATGACCTGAACAATTTTACAAAACATTATTAGATGATTTTCGGAACGTTGCGTGGAATTTGGGCAATTTTCTTAAATATATATGTTATGGCCTTCTATCAACAAGTGTTAATCGGTCAACCACCTTTTACGAAGCAAGTAGTAGCAAAAGTAGGTAGATGATGAAGAAAATACACGGAGGATGCAGATGTATAAATACGTCTACGTCTACGACTACCTAAACTGTTTCTAGAAAGAAACTCATTATGTACAGATAGATTTTTTTTTAAAAAAAATTTCTTTTTCGGGTGTCCGTGTTCTGTTTGAAGTTTTCTTCTGTCGTTTTTTTTTTGGGGGGGGTTAATATCTTCTATTGTGTTCTATAATCGAGGAATGTCTGTATTTCCAAATAAACGACACGTGCTTATTTACCGAACATGATAAGGTATAAATATGCCTGTGTGTACCGTAAGCATATATGCGTTTAATAATTTTATAATCTGAATTATTTTCTTTATAGAAAAATAATGTACAGGTGTTGAAATACTGTAAGGTGAAATATATAACATTTTGTGGTTCCGTCTAGCTAGCCTCTATTGACCAGATTTAGTCTTTTTTTTTTGGCACGACATTTATAGTTAATATGTGTCATTTGAAAGAAAGATCGGTAAATCTGACATATACTACAAAACTATAACATATGTAGTCAGGTTTAATTAACTATAACTTTCCCGGTCAGGTTTGTATTTCGGGTTGTACTTACTTTCCACCGCAATTATTGTAAAAATTGGGTAAATCTTAATCTTTTGAATATAATAGGGGATTGTTTTCTAATTATTATTAACGAAGTACCCCCACAACATGCAACATATATAATTGCTCTATTTGCATTAATTGGGCATGTCGGCCTGCTTCAAGAGGATTTTGGGCTCACATTCCACGTGTTATTGAAAGTATGTTCAAATGATGGCTTGCTGGCTAGCTAGTACCTCTCTTTAGATATTCTTTTATTTTTATTCATGAAGTACCTAACATTTTCTTTTTTTCAATTATAAATAAAACCCATCAACTTAATATAAAAAAATATATTTTCAAATAAAAGAAATACAAATAATTCTATAGACGATAATCTAAACCTAAAATATTTTGATTTTTGGACAAAAACGCGTGTTACTGTCCTTCTTTCTCACCTCGCAATTAATTAATTACGTAGATAGCTAGATTCACTTTATATTTTAATCAATGAGCACTATCTTGATGGTTCAAAGCTCTAGGTATTAATTGTCGAGCAAAAAACAAAAAAAAAGCTCTAGGTATTAATTACTTTAGTGATAAAAATAAAATGACGCTCGATATATTTGGGAATATCGAGTCTAAAGACATTTTCTTTATAGTATTCTCTTCCCGTGAATAAAGTGGGAATTACATATTTTTTTGTGGTCTTTTTCTTCTTCTTATTTTTTCTCTATATGGTTCTCGCTTTTTCTTTGTTTCTTTTTTTTTTTTGGTGGCAGAGTATCACTCTTTGTATCAAATAATAATTAAGATGTATGTTATAGTTCAGAGTTAACTTCTCATCTCTCTTTTTTTCCCCTTATTTTTTTTATAAGAGCACATATAACTTTATTGAAAAGATAGTAACTGATTATAACATCTATGTAGGAGGAACAAATGACTAACACCTAAGGAGCTCCCATGAACTGGGATTGGTTTGACCAATTTGGAAAATGTGATTGGAGATGAAGATGATGTAAAATGTGAACTTAAAAAGTTGCTCCAAACATATAAGCTAGTCTGCTCTCGTTACTTATATCCTTTGACAAGGTTATCACTTTTGTACCCCACACCCTCGTACTATACGTCAATGCAACTTGGGTTGCTCCCGTCCCCATTCACACTATCATTGTGTGATATATGTGCCACGCCAAACGGATAAATGGTGGAAATATCGTAAAATCAAAGGGCACGTCACAAAAAGCTTATGCCCATCGAATAACGTACTATGATGATTTTACTGATCCGCATGTACATGTGTGTGTATATATATATATATATATATATATCCATCTCATCAGCCGATAGGGAAAAGCCTAGCTAATTTAAAAATCGTGAATTTGATGCTGAGGGTCAGGTTCATAGGAAAGCATGCAGGGGACGGCGACAAAAGTCAAAAGAGTTCTTTTCCTTTTCTCTTTTCCTCAGGAAAGGGATGTAAACTGGTGCATGAATGTTAACCGAGGCTTGTAGTGGCACATGAATTATTGCTGATTTGGAAATAAGAGAATTTGTATATGATTCCCATCAGTAAGGGTAACAAATAAGGGCTAGTCATTGAAAGTGTTAACTGTTAGTAAATTAGACCTCACATGCAAATTTTAGATTTCTTCCTTCCACAATCGACGTGAAATTCAAACGTGACAAATTCTCTCATTTTTAGCCCCAACGTCCTCGCGGGGTTCTTAGAACGTCTACCCGCGATCTCGCAGAATTGTGAGTTAGGGTTGACTCTAATATCATATATAGCAACGAGGAGTCCATCATTCAAGAGCGCTAAATCTCTCCCTTACACAACAAATGTCTAATTCACGAGGCAACAAGACTTTCCGTATCCTTTTATTTTGATTTTTCTATTCTTTTAAGAGCCATATTCTTGTAAGAGCCAATTTGGCCTTCCTTATAACGGAAATCAAGAAACTGTTGATGAATTTTGTTAACTGCTTCAGAAACCTCTCAATTTGCCTGTCCGGATATGAACATAAGAGGTTGAAAAGAGGCCGCTAGCTAGCTTTAATAATCTGAAGTTCAAATATTGAACCCGAGGATCCAAATTCAACTCATCACCTCATGGGGTTGCCTTAGTGGGCAGCCCTTTTTCTCAGTACCACTTGCTAAGTGTTGTATGGTAATTTAGAATGCCGTGTGTTGGATGGTTAAAAAGTTCTCTAATTATTCGGGTATATTGACATATAGGCTCCATCCATAACTTGAATGGTTAAATGGATAAAGTTAGTAACTACGACTTGAATTATGTGGACATCCCATGTGATTGAAGGGTGGCAAATTTGTCTGTCTTGGCGCATATATAGTTCACATTGTAAATCGGGTCTAGGTAAGTAATATTTTTCCTACCTCATGATTGGCATGGCGCGCACTACCTTGTCTCCAAGAAGTACAGTGACCGCCACCTAATCCAGATTCAAGCCGGTCGTCCACCCATTAATTAAGGGGTAAATCTCTCTAGATTTTAATTTTTCTTATTTCACAATGCTTGAACTTAAAAATCATATTTAAGGATAATAAGAACTGAATCACTTAAATCAATTTACGTAGTAGATCTCTCTTCTATTTTCTAAACAACGAAATTCCACGTTTATCAGAACCCATAAGGTATAAAGATAATAGAAGAAAATTTAGAAGCTGAAATCATGATAAACCTTTTCCAGTTTTGCAAATTCCTCCATTTTATTCGAACGGTTTGACACTTATTTCTCTTAAACAAAATCTCGAGTTCTTTGTAAATGAAGTAAACCCTTAATTGAAAGAATTTTATCACTTAATGAACCGACTCGGCTTGAATTGGATTAATCGGAGTCATTTGAACTTTTGAATACTATGGTACGCAAAAAAAATCACCTTTTTTTTATGTAAACCTTGATATCCGAAAACTCAATTGGGTCCCGACTAATTCAGTCTAGCTAGCTAGATCGGCTCACTAAGAAGTAAAGCTCTCCTAGTATAAATTTTTTATATTCACAATAATTTAAACCTGAAACATGTCCGAATTTTATTTTACCCAATTCACTGCGTGTTACTTATAAAAATAAAATAATAATTCACTGTGTGTTAGACCAACAAAGCAGCAGAAGCAATAATTTTATCAATTAACCAGTGACACCCTCAATTTGTCATTAAGCTGGGTGTTTTGTGGGCCTTTATTTGTCCCCCAAAAAGTTCGATAAACACTGCACAAATGCACAAGATTAACTTTGTCTTCTGTTTTGTGGGGCAATTTGGAACCCATGAAAAGCCATTTTTGTCTCAGGAGACGTCGAAATCCGCAAACGCACAAATTGTGAGAGGAGCATCGTCATTCCTATATTGGGAGTCTCATGATCGAATCAACTTATTAATAGACCAATTGAGGAATAATAATTCGACTTTATTTACCAAAAGGTGCACGTGTGCTCTCAACCATAATGTGTCTTTGTATATGGATGAAAATTCATCATTTTATTAGACTTATGATATGGGATAGCTCCGGGGCCGCGAGGGACCCATGCATGAAACTCGACAAAGAGCGTACTTGACCTAAAATGGTCGTCAAATCATAGAGGCAAGGGGTTTATTGCACATCAACTTATTACAAACAAGAAACTACATATGTTTGATTCTAGTATGTGGACTTTTCGTTCACATTTTCATTTCCTCTTCTATTATCTCTTTTATGCTCACAAACCTCGGTTCTAACTCAGTAAAAATGAACAATTAAAATGCAAAACGAACGGATGTTTGTCAGTCCTCAAGTGTATATATTGACTTTGAATTTATTTCATTTGAGACTTGACATAACCGGCGTTCGTTAAGAAGACTGAAAAGGCTCCCGAATCCCTTTTCATGGAAAGGTTCAATGGACACTGACCTGATTTTACTCGGGATCCCTTGCATGCCCTTTTCCTGGATGCAGTCGAGAGATTAATTGGTTAGGTGCGAGAATTTCTTGTCCTATATATGCATTCACTTGAGTAATATAACAATTATACACATATATGACAATGATATATATATTGCTTACTAAGATTCACTCATACAAGACCTCCCCCAGCCTTTGGTTCTGATTCTTCTTATTGGTACCATTTTGTGAAGGATTTCTGGCACACGAGTGCAGCTCAAGATCCCTTACCTTGCTCTGATATCGAGATCTTTATGAAATCTAAGTAACACATGGCTGAGTTCTACATGGATATATGACTTGAGAACCGTTCTCTGGTTTATCCGGGATCAATATGTGATGATAAAGTGTTTTGATAAGAATCTCGGATAGCTACTATCCTTGTTTTCCGTCTCGGTTTCTTCTGTGTAGTATGTCTGAAAGGATTTGATTAATTCTGATATTGTAATCTTCGTTTCTTGAGCATTTTCACCTTATACTGTTGTCGTGTAATTTTTACATATTATAAATGAATTTTCACGGTTCACGATAAAAAATAAATAAAGATTAACTCATATATATATATATATATATGTACATATAGCTTTCTAAGAATGGAGTAGCAATTTGCACTAGCGGGGGGCCCACCACATACATGGGTGTAGAACATAGAATATCTGGTACTGTTTGCTTATTATGTTTATTAAGATATTCACTTTTAGATTGTATATATATATATATATATATCCGAGCCAAAAAAAAAGAAGATTCCTTATATATATAATTATTAGATTAATGTTCTCATAACGATTAAAAAGCCGATAGAAGAGGTGTTGCTGAGGCTTTATATAGATGTGCGCATGTGTGTGTATATATATATATATATAATATTATCATATATGAAAGTGCACAACTTGAGCAACTTCAGCCCCCAACTTGCTTTTAGCCATTCTTCGTGTCCCCATACATTATAAATCAGTCACCATGCATAGAATCATCCTTTTTTTCTTTTTTAATCTTCCTTTTCTTTTGGTTTCTCTCATGTTCTCATATGACTATTAATCTACTGAGTAATATAAGATTAAGGTGATTGTATCATTTCATAATTCCACGCGATATTAAGATTTAAAACTTAATAATAGTCACACCAGTTATCTCTTAATTATCAATATAATGATCTCAAAGCACTTTTATACTGTATGTCATCGGTGCAGTCGTATGTACCCTTATAAGCTAATAGCCGAGCAAGTGACGAATAAGCTTGAACGATCAAAATGATCCCAAACTAAGTTTGAACACAGCAAGGTAGGAGGTGAAAATTAAGTTAAATGGCTTATGCCTTCCCGTGGAGCCAGTCTTCAAGTTCACATTAGTTGATTAGTGGTCGTTTGGAAACCAATCCTAGAGGTGCAACTTACAAAAGGATTATATTCAAATGTGTGGAGAAAGAAAGAAGCAAATAGAACACAATCCAACTTGTTCAAAATTTAGATCAAAAGGGATAATATAGAATATTGTTTCCGACGCATGGAGTTGAAACTTCCTCCCAACTTGACTTCTTCGCCTCAGCTATAATGGATTTTCGTGCTGTGCCCACAACTTAAATTGCGGGCCATATTGTTGACGGTCTGACTCTTACCATGAGAAAGCTATTTGTACTTAAATGTACCGCGCTTAGTATCAGTGGACAAACCCTGTCTGTAGTTGACGAGATTGAACTCTATGTATTGAAAGTACTTCGTGATTAAGTAAATCAACAGCGGAACGGGAATTAGTATCACCCCGTAAAGCCGAGGACGCCCGGTACAACGTCATTCTCTCCCCTCCTATTCCTCTGCACAGCAGTTTCAGAAACAACGTCCACCTCCCTAAACTAGGTCGGATTTAATTGATACCATAATGGACTGAGAGGGAGTCGCCCCCTAAAATTCCAATATTATAAATAAAAAAATTGTACATCATCCCTCATATTTTCATGAAATTACTGCTATTCGCTTCCTTCCTTTAAATCGGAAAGTTTATACTCTTATTGCCCCTCCAAGGACCTCTCTCCCCTTGAGCTAAATCCTGTGTCCGACGATTTTAATTAATTGATTGACTGAAAAAGCATAATACAGATGAACGAGTCATTGTTAGACCACATAATGATATTTTGTTTTTGGGTAAATATACTACATAATGAATTAATGATAAAAGCGATCTTCTTCCAACCTGTACTAGCAAAGGGGAAAATACAGCAGGAGACGGCCCATTTAGGCCCATAAAGATTTGGCCCAGTAGAAGCCCATCCAAATAGTTCTCTGATGGGCCGATATCCACTTCGGGGCTCAGGTCAATGTCCTGCTTTGTAGCCAAACCGGACCCCGCGTTTACTCCGTTCATTCCTTCATTCATTCATCGCTCTCGTACGCGAAGAAACCGAAGAGGGGAGGGAGGGGGAGAGAGAGAGAGAGAGAGAGAGAGAGAGCTTCTCCGCTTCAGAGTAGAAGAGAAGACGACGTTGAAGACGACGAAGAAGGAGGAGGAGCTGAAATTTGAAGCTGACCGCCATTTCTGAGAGATCTCTCTAGCTCTCAACTTCCCCTCCTCTCTCTCGCAGGAATGGCGGACGACAAGCAGTCGACCTCGATTCCGTTGACCGAGCACTCGGGTCTCAGTAAGAGCGGCAACAGCGCTAGCGACACCTCTCTGCACGATCCGGAGGATGCTCAGAAGTCTCGTCCGAGCTCGCCGAACTCGTCTACTCGCAAGGTGCGTAGTCTCCACCATGATCTGGTGCTTGAGCAAACGCCGTCTGTTGAAGTTGATTAGTGTCCAATTTCTTGTTTGATGCGAATTAAGGCTGCTCTGTGAGCTTCCTTTCATTCTTCAACTTGCTGGAGAATATTGGCTGGCTAGTAGCTTCTGTCTGTGTAGTTTACTCGGCTTAGACTTGATTAGGGATTCAAACCTGGACTCTGGTTATGCTTTTTCAGTCAATTTTAGTTGATCGCTCGTCCAGTGACCGTAGTGTTTAGCCTTGCGTTTCCCGTTGTTCAGTTGATTTGCTCTTTCGTTCTATGAGATCAAAGGGGTACATATTTTTGCAGCAATCCAAATTTACAGAGTCGAAGGATTTTCCCCTGGAAATTGCGGTGTCACGGTGTTTATATGATTCGGTTAGATATCATATTTTTGCTTAACTTCAATGTGGTGTACCTCTGTGTTGGAGTTCTTTTAACCCATGGATTAAGAATGCTATGATTCGGGATGTTTACTTGCCAAAATTCAAAAGTGTAAATCTAGCTTTGAGTTTATCGGAAAAATGAGAGTGTTTGGAAATGGAGTTATAGGATCTATGAAGAAGGCAGTAAGTGAAGCCATGTATCTCGGGTGCAGTCTGGGCAACTAAACACCATCTTCCGTGCATCAGAGAGTGATACTTTAGTGGATGCATGTCATATTGTTGCGAACTGCAGATTTTTGATTCGATAGTTTTCTGGTACTGAATATAATTATGCATCATACACACATCCAAGTGCCCACCTCATTGAATGTTTCACATTGATTTGCATCTATGCTGATAAAAAATTCAGAAAGGGTGACTTACATTGTTTCTGTGTGTGTTATTCGCTACCGTACAGGCTTGCTATGCTGTCCTTCAGAGTTGGGTTTCTAAGAAGTTCATGACAGGATGGTAAATGATTGAAGAAATTTTTTGTATCACTTCTCTTTTGTGGTTTCTAAGTTTAATAGCGTCTTCTTGTGAAATTGCAGTGTTGTTCTCTTTCCAGTTGCTGTCACATTTTTTGTCACGTGGTGGTTTATACAGTTTGTAGATGGTTTCTTCAGTCCAATATATGAAAGACTTGGCATTGACATTTTCGGTAAGTATCAGAGGATCTCTTGGATATGTCTCTGAAATGAACTTTAGCGAATAAATAATCCTTCTGCTCACATGTATTTTTATTATTTATACGATTAGTATACTTGTGTAATTTCAATGTTCCTTTTAATATATATATATATTTAGCAATGCAGTTTGACACCATATGCTTTTTTGTTCTCTTTGAGTGCCACCTATCTATCTAAACACTAATGGACTAGAGGGGAGGAAAACAGCCAGTCTGGATGGGATTATGTGCATGATGCCCATGTTGAGTATGGTTATTTCTTGCGCCTTTGAGTTTGTAACTCTACAGTTAGAAAATGCCAGTCCTTTTGGATTATATGCCTGGTTGCTAAGTTATCTACAGGCTTATTGTTTGCAGCTTTGTTGTTTAAAATGTTGATATTGTTTTCCCATATCTTTGATGAATCTCTCGATTAAACTGCCCTGAAAGATTGGCATAGACATACAAGGTCACAATTTATGTTTTTGGGATAATGGATGGTCTTCTTCCTTCCATGTTATTGTCTCTCTTCATTTTACTCATTCTGATTTCTGCTGCTCTGAATTAGAAGTATATCGATAAATACTTATTCCTCTTTAGCGAGCTTTCATGTTTGAATTGCCCTTTTTCTGGTTTTCTTGTCTTTTCCCTGATGACCTGTTCTCCTTCTCTAGCTTAACTATCACTCGGGCTGATACTTGATCTATGTTTGTGATGCAGGCCTTGGATTTGTCACCTCTCTTATTTTCATATTCTTCATTGGCATATTTGCTTCATCATGGATGGGTGCAACCGTCTTTTGGGTGGGGGAATGGTTTATTAAGAGAATGCCTTTTATGAAGCACATATATTCAGCTTCCAAGCAAATCAGTGCTGCTATATCTCCAGGTAAACCAGCTTAAAACAGCTGAATTTCATTTTTCCCCAATTTAATTGGGAGCAGTAACTACTCTTTGTAAATAGGTTTAGGTAAAATGCATAGCACCACTCTTCCATAGATAGAAAACTTTATTACCACTTACCCTGCAAATGGAAAATGTAAGGGTTGCTCTTTGTTAACTTACAACCAAACTGATATACACAAAGTAAGTGGACAGGCATCGTCAGCCCACAAAGGCACAAACCAAGCTCAAAGGCATCGTAGAAACCCAATAGCAAGCTGAATTGATAAGGATACTTTTACATCATCACTGAGTCATACCCCATCCTTCTAGCAGTTTCCTTTGCTGCCGATCAAAGGCCCTCATCTGCAGCCTCTTAACTCCATGCAATTTGCTCCTCACAGCATATTTTTTTTATGCTGGCGAGATTCTTTCGGAATAGATGGGTTGGCATGAGAATGCAGAGCCTTCCACACATAATAAACTTGAGCATGTCAAGCAAGTCACTTGTAGAGACTTCCCTGTAGGGTTTCTGACAGCCCATTCAAGCTCACAAGTTCCAGTCCCTCCCTTGTGTACTCGTACCATTAATCTGGATAAAATTTCTCCAATCTTCTTCAAATAATGACAGCTGAAGATGAGATCATTTCTTCTCTATTTCCAATTTTACTTCAAACTCTTCCATGCCCTTTGACAAAATTATGTTTATCATGGAAAGAAAGCACAAGCATTAGAATTGCATTTAAGGGGAGTTATATATGTTTCGTATTTTGAAAATCCTCTATGACAGTGTAGTGTGAGGGGAAATAGGATTTTGTTACTACTTAATGTGGGGGATGTATACCAATTTGAATTGATAATGTGCCTTCTAATTTTTGGACAGATCAAAATACCACGGCATTTAAGGAGGTTGCTATTATTCGTCATCCTCGTCTTGGTGAATATGCTTTTGGCTTCATTACATCATCTGTTATCCTTCAGGTAAATCTTGATCTAGAAATGTGACGCAGCTAATTCTGTTGTTTCAATGAATTCATCATTCAGAGGGTGACTTAACTGAAGAAGTAGAGATATATACGTGTGCAGAACAGTTCCTTTAGACAGTGTAGACCATTTTTTCCATGCATGCAGGTGACAATTAGCTGTTTGTTTGCAGAGAGATGATGGGGATGAGGAGCTATGCAGTGTTTATGTCCCAACAAACCATTTGTACATCGGTGACGTTTTTCTGGTCAATTCTGATGAGATCATCAGACCCAACTTGTCCATCCGTGAAGGGATAGGTTAGCTCTCTCCCTGTGCTTCACTCTATACTCTGCCCTTTAATGTTGGCCTTAAGCTGATGCTTCCATCAAAGCTGTGACTCGAATTTTGACGTGTGATTTTGCTAGGCGCTAGGGTCTAGTGATGATTTTTCGAACTTTGTGTGCTGTGTTGCAGAAATTATCGTGTCAGTGGGAATGACAATGCCACAAGTGATTTCTCCAATCGAGAGGATACCTCATCAAAACAGCAGGATCCCTTTGAACAGGATGATGTGAAACCCTATAATTGGCAATATAGCAGGTTTGTGTTCTTCCTCTTCGGTCAGGATTTGAGGTTATTTCATCGTCTATATTCTTGCAACCATTAGCAAAGCAAAGTATCTCCTTCGCTCGATCTCTGCTGGGAATTGATTTGGCTTCTACATAATCATCTCATTAGTGAAATGTAATGTGCAAGAGTGCTTGTTCTTCTGTTGTATCTTTCATATAGCTTTGATTTGTAGATTTGGGATACATGCTATAAAATGTAGTTGCAAGAGAAATGAATATTACACAGCAGATCACTTTTCTTGTTCGTCAACACTCGCATACAAGACATGTGCCTTGGGTCAACGTTAGCACCAATCAAGTCTGGAGGTCTATTGCATGGCGTTCGGTGTGATTATCTACGTCGCTAGTTTGAGGCTCTGTGGAGCGTCATCTAGGTAAGCACCATTGATGTCTAGCTGAGATATACACTCGATGTCAGCTTCGAAGCAGTCATGGGCCAGCAGCAGCCACCTAGTTAGGGGAAAAGGGGAACTACCTGGTGGCCACCCCTTCCCCTCCAAGGTCGCCAGTGAAAGTACAGGCCTCCAGTGACCTTGGAGGGAGAGGGGTGGCCGTGGGCGAGTCCCCTCCCTTTCTCAGTTTCATTTTGCGAGTTTTTTCTTCTTTTTTATGTACTTTTAATATTGAAAATTAATTTTTATTTAAATAAATGTCCATCAGCAATAGCAAGATGAAAAATGAACTGAACAAACTAGAAAAGATTGAGGTTATCCATCTACTCTTTTTTTTTTTTTTTTTTTTTTTCTTGTTTTCCTCAGCGATCAATGATTGTCCATTGATAATAAAAACGAGTATAGGGTAAAATGTTAAAGATAATATTAGAAAAGCAGAGAAAATACAGCAGATCTCTGATAAGGTTATCCATCAACTTAGAAATAGGTTTATAACTACAATTAAATGAAAAAGCTTACAATCGAGGAATAAAATTGACCTTTTCCCCATCAATGCATATACAAATCATTGATCGGTTGGCAGAGCAAAATATGCATTGACATATGAAAAAATCACTTTATGTATAATATTTCTGAAATAACGGTTGTGCGGATTATGGATGAGTATGATGTATTATATTGGTAATCCAGGCAAAATTCATTAGACCTAATCCAAATACAAAGGCGAAACTTTTAGGGCCAATCTTTTTTAGCTGCCCACCTAAAAGCCCAGGGCAATGCCACTTGCGGGCCTTATTCTTATGGAGCCCATCCATCTGAGCTGGGATGCTACGGTTCAAGCCTAAGCCAGCTCCTAGCAAGGGCTAGATTCTAACGGACAGAGCCATATCAACAAGACTCGAGTTGCCCATGATCAATCCTATTCTGCTTAACAGACTCTAACTTCGAATCAGGAGGAACCATACATTTTGAAATTTGAGCAGATCGACCAGAACCCAACTAATCAGAGGATTTGAAATGCGCGTTGTTCACTCTAATGATCACAAACAGCTTTCAGTTTCTGAAACAGCAACTGTCATAATTTCTTCAGCATCTGACCCCGGAGACCATTCCAGAAAGCAGCAGCACTCACAACCTTCTTACCCGGTAGCTGAATCTCCAGTACCTAGAAAAGCCATGAGCAACCAAAAATGAGAATATGACTGGGATTCACATTCACATACCAACACATTCTTCTCCAAATATGCAATGAAGTTAAAATGTATGTACGATTCTGGTCCCCCGTTTTCTTGATCAGGTGATAGTAAGAAATGCATTTCAATAAAAAGACTTGCTTCAATTTGCAGTTTCCAAGTATGACATGATGATGATGAGTAAGACTCGCAACCATAGCGAACCTCCAGTTGCGTGCGTCCACCACATGGAACGATCAAAGCACCATTGTGGATGCTGATCTCATCACTTCCACCGGCATCAGATTTGATCTGGTTGCATACCCTCGTTGTGATGAGTTTGAGCTCAAGGACGTTCTGAATGCCATTTTCTTTATCAAATACTAAGAGCTTGGCCCTAGTTCCCGGCCATCCTGCAAATGCACGAACCTAGAATGGTGTTAAATCAAGATTGAATTGTTAATTTAACAGATGAAGCAGAACTTACCTTGTTATGCACGACAGAAGCTTCTTGATCAAAGGATAGCCATGACTCCTCGGGCATAATCTGCATGAAGCACAAGACCACATCGAGTGAGATCCTTGTTTCATTTATGAAAGAAAATGAAAGAGAGCAAGCTCAGATCTTTGGTTCTTGTGAAGATCCAATGTTATTTCATTATATTTTCTTCCTAATATTTCTGACTATACCTATACTCAATATGAAGGAAGTAGTACCTTGGGAGCTAAGGTAGCTTTAGAATCATCTTGTGGTTGTGCTTTCGCTTGAGCTGATCCATCACATATGGATGGAAGCTCACGTATTAAAAGTGTAGATCCTGCAATTAGCAGGGTTGACTCATTAATTAAAGCATGTATCTCTAATTATATTCAATGTTCAGATTATTGTTAAGAGAAATGATAAATGGACAACTAAGCTAAGCATAAATTTGCCAATGAAGTGTATCAATGCAGAGGAAACACATATGCAACAGCATGGAAGATTTCCAGAAACTGGAGAAAGACAACGATGATAATAATTAAACATCAATCAATACAAGAATCTCCAGTTATAATGTTTAAGGCTTTTTTTTTTTTTTGGCTAAGAGAGAAGGTTTCAACTCAATCCCATGTATTACACTTGGCTGGATAGTGAGTAGCAAAGAAATGAGAGAGGACCTTGCCTTTAGAGAACAGAAGGTCAAGTAATTCTGGAGCCTGCAAGAAAAATAATTTGAATAGGATGAGTCGACCTATTCAAGAACTAAAATCAATAACATAACAAAACAAATATTATCCCATTCAAAAACTATGATGGCAGCTGAAAGTTACAACAGATTATAACAGGAAGTATCTATCATTATTAATTATAACAAGGCACACGAAAATAATAGTAATGTAATAACGACGACCGACATCTAAAATCCATTCAGCTTATGAATATCACGGTTTAGATGCAAACACTAATGGCAGACGCGTGCACTTGAATGCTATTACCAAGCACATTTGCTATAAGCTACTATCCATTTAGGTCCTCGGCAGAAACTGGACACATCAAATGGGAAAACTGCTAGGTAACCCCTGGAGTTTAATGTTCCAAACAAGCCCTTAAAAGCACCTTAATTTGATCATCAACTTGGAGTCTCTCTCTGGCAATTATCGGTCCAGCATCCAAAGCACGAACAGTGTATACTAATGATACTCCAGTTTCCTTCACACCATCCTGTGAGTAAGGAGTCAGAAATAAGAATCTGGCATTAACTGTAGATGCTTTGCAATAGTTTTGACTCGGACATTATATCCCACTAAAGAGAGACAGAGACCTGCAATGCTCTTTGAACTGGAGCAGCACCACGGTAAAGCGGCAGCAGGCTTGGGTGTACATTTACGGTGCCTGATTCATGAATAGCCATATGCTTTATGAGCCCTCAAACACCAGAAAACTACTTCTATACCAGTCAAAGAGCAAATAGGAATCATGCCTTGGAAAAACAATCAAGACAAGCCAGATATGAATCATGAATTTGTCACACAGGGCATATCTCAATTTCGATAAAAATTACAAAATGACTAACCCAATGGTGGAATATTAAGAAACTTCCTGGGTAAAATATTGCCATATGCCGCTGTAATGCAAATCTCAGGCTGCAATGCTTTTAAACTGGCCAGGAACGCTTCCTGCAAAAATATAAAATCAAATGCCGAAAAGCTAGTTGCTCGATTTAAGGTCCCGAAGAAACTTCAAAAGCTGAGACGTCCAAGATAGCGCATCGATTGATCAATTGCATGAGTCTACTGTCCAATGCTGGCGCCAGAGAGAGTAGCATATGGTGCAGTCTCCACATCGAAAATGCAGACAATGAAATTGCTTCGACTAAATTACCTCTCCAGCTCGTTCAGGTGTGAAAATAAGTTCAGGAGAGAAACCCTTATCCAATGCATGCTGTGCCACAGGGGAAGGCATCAATTTCCTCCCTCTATCTCTTCTCGCCGGTGGTTGAGTAACAATTGCTGCAACCTAAATGAGTTCACATTAGCAAACAGGCTTAATTACCACGGCAGTCCCCTTCCCTTGCAACTCCCAAAACCACCAGCAGACGATGTCGCTGCTATCTGATACGCAAAATAAAGGATCGGGGGATACATTACCTCAAACGCGGAGTCCGGCGCCGTCGAAGCATTGAAGAGTGCCTCGAGGACGACTGCAGAGACCTGGACGCGTAAGAAGCAGTTAGCAGCGAGCAATCACTGAAATGAAGGCCAATAAAGACGACGATGCCGCGAGAAGTGCATACATTGCACCAGCAGTAGGAGATGAGTTACCTGAGGAGAACCTAAGAAGACGAGCGACTTCTTCTTGGGAGGGGAGAGCGACGAAGATGAAGAAGCAGAGGAAGAGGCTATGGCGGGCGCGCTGAAGCAGCAGAAACGACGCAGCATCATCGACGAGCTCATTTCCCGCCCGGTGAGAGCTAAGCTGACCTGAACGACTCCGAACTCCCACCCCCGTCTAATCTGCTGTATGTATATCTCTGGTGGAAGGAGAAGACGACGACGTAGAAGGGTTGCGCACACAACGACCAAGATTGATTCAAGCATTCAATTTCGAGATTCGAATATTGTGAATAGAGAAAATCAATACCGACAACTTTATCTATTAGTAGGCCGAATACAACAGATTAGTCCGAAGCTCAAGGTACACATAAAAAATGCAAGTGCATGGCGTTGCTGTGGTTAAGTTGAGGGTGCTAGGTAAAAGTTTATCGGGTAGCAGTCGCTGAACCACCCTCCGTTTTCAGCTGGGACGTATCAGCTCGGTATAGCTATTACTCGTGACCTACTCAGAATCAACTCCACATCTAGCCTGACTGATCGAGTCGAATGTTTCTCCTTTGAGTTCGAGTTAAGAGTTTTGTCAATTTTTTGGGAAGAGCAAGCCTATCAATTACTCTCGAGAGGTTCACAGGCTTAAGTGTGCTTCCGTCAAGTTTATCTTATGTTATGCCATTCAAATTAATGTTAGCCCGAAAGTTCACACACTCCATTAGGCTCGGCAAGGAGGTTTACATTGAACAGGACAGTCACTCAATTAGTTTGTTACCGGCAGACCAAGCCGACTCCAGATGACTTACAAGTAGCTCGGATAATGCAAATGGGATGTCAACCACACAACTGACCATACCAATGCCAACGCCAATAAAGCTGCAGTGTTGGCAAATCTTTCCTAGCCTATACAGTGCCTACCGAATCCATTGGATCCATACACACCCGAAATCTTAAGACTCACCCATCCGTGCAAAAACTGGACCGAGGTATCTCGAGATCACATCTACGGGCAGCCAGTCCGGGTGGGTTTTGCCTGAATTGTACAATCTGCATTCTGCTGCAGTGCTAGATTGAATCAAATGGGACCTGGCAGTGAGAAATTCGTGACAGTTTGCCTTAAAATTATATCAGCAAGAGATCCTGTCAAGAACAGAGGAAAGCTTTAAATCCGTTGCTTCATCTGGAAGACAAACACTCGAAAATTGCAATTCAATGACATTATTTTTTATGTTTGCTTTCACATCAACAAGAACTTATGCTTCAGTAAACCTTACATTTGCGATGAAAAAGTCAGCTAACTACCTCCATGATAATCAAATCACGACTTCCTACTAGTAAGATTACCTTTTCTCATCTTCAAAGCCATGTGTTTGTGTTCTTCATGACATCATCGCCTTCTTTGGGCTGTGGGAGGCAGCTTCTCAGATGGACCGCAAGGGAGCGTCTGGCCAGTCTCCTGCTCAATTCGGCGTTTAAGCTCTCTGAGTATACGGATCTGGCCCAGCTTCTCGGGAGACAATTTCTCCCAGTATATCCCTGCAAAGTGAAAAGTTATTGTTACATCCACCTAAGCACGCTATACCGCAACATCATATTTAAATAGTAAGGAGACAAGCATCCTGTGCTTTCTGACCTTGAGGCTTCGGAATAGCCGTGTTGGTAAAGAAGACCTGGGTAGGAGTACAGATAATGTCCACCGGAACATCGTGGATCAGTAGTTTTTCCACCGGAATATCATCCACAAGTTGACAGTCGTGTACTGCAAAGAACACATCAGTGGCTACGGATATAGATGCGAAAACCAAGGGAAGTGCAACCCAAGAGAAGCAACTGATGACTTGTTTCAAGCCTTGTAACTTATGATGGAGGATTTAGGGGAAAAGCCAGTTATGGAATGGTCTCACAATCGTAAATATCATGACAAATCAGAAAAGACGAGGCCACTGCATGTTGCTCAAAGCAAGAACGTGTTCTTACATGCATGGCAGCAGATAATATAGAAATGAAATGGAATGGCTACAAAAACTTGAGCTGATGGAAGTATAAGACAGCAAAAAGGGGACAAAAGCACCCCACTTACTGGAGGTAACGACCGGCGTTGAGTCATTGATGGCTCCCATGTAGCGTAGCATTCCATACTCAAGCTCCGCAAATCCCTACACCAATATTTTGTTGGAAAACGCAGAAGGAAGGTCCAATAACTTATCTAGACTTAAAATACTGAAAAGCACCTGAGTTGAAGCGATCGATGAACTATATGAATGGCTATGATTAATTACCTCACCCTTGCCAAGGCGAGCACCAGTCGTAGGATCAACAGCGACTGACCCGATTACTATCAGATCAACCTCGATCTTCTCATCGAGTCCAATTGGCCTTCCATGCTTGGCGACACCTACCGATGTGCACGCCTCATTTATGGTACTGGGAGTTAACGTAGAGGAATCCAGTACAGAGAAAAATCCAGTCCTTAGACGGGGTTGAGGAGTTAGCAGCTTCTTCCCTCCTGCTCAGAAAAATTGATAAAAACTTGACTCGAAGTTTCTTTCTGCTGGCATAAAAGTTCGATACAAACTAGTATAACTGATTACAAGAAGCATATCTCATCTTCCACTTAGAGAATGCCACTTCCAAAATTTCTAGAATTCCAACATGTTAGCAAGAGAGTAAGCACACTGACTAACCAGTGAGAGTGAGGAACCTAACTTGCTTCTGAGGCGAGTCGGGATTGACTTTCACACAGCGTGCAGCCCGGAAAACATCCAACTCGGCCAACTGCCAGAGACGAAACCCATCTTTATAATCATAACGACTAAAGGTTCTCCGCATAATAGCAAAGGATTACAACTAAAAAGCAGAGACGCATAGGCACGATCATCATCCCAACTTAGAGTCGGGCCAGGAAATTCGATCGACTGGGCAGCATTCCCGTGGGCTAGGCTAGCCAACCCATACGACATTTCTCTTCCATGTTCTTCTCTGATAGAGCGACAACCTTAGTTCTTCAATCAGCCCACGTTTGAGCTTTTCAGAAACAGTTACCGAGCTCAAGCAGCGACAGCAGCATCGGCCAGGCTCGGTTTTCACAACCGCCAAGCCCGGCCAGGTCAAGACCGAGTCCACTGAGGGTGAACTCTGAAGTCTAAAACAATGAGAAACGGATAAGGCGGGAAGCCCGTTCAGTACAATCAATCGCACCTTCTGAGCAGCGGCGGCAGCTCCGACGAAGTTGGGGATGCGGTGGTGGACGGGACGGGGGTTCTGGGCGAAGTTGCGGGCCTCCAAGAGATCCCAAATCCTCTTCCGGATCACCCACTTCCACGCCTTGGGGTCGTCCTCGGCCTCGTCCCGCTTCGAGCTCTCGGCCATGGACTCCCGGGCAGCGGCGTCGAGGCTGAGCCGCTCTGCCTCGAAGGCGGCCTCGTCGAACTTCTGGGCTCTAACTCCGCCGCCGGCTTCCAGATTGAACCGCTTCCTCTGGAAGTGTCGGAGATGGGAGACGGAAGGAAGGGAAGTGTGGGTTGATACGCGGCGAAGGGAAATGGCGGGCAATAGCGGGAATTGGGAGGACAATCGGATCGTGCACGGATCCATTCGATGGCAAATTTGTGCTTCTTCTTCTCTCTTTTTTTTTTTTTTTTTTTTTTTTGGCTCTGTTAATTTGGTGATGTTAAGGTGGAGCTGTTCAGCAGAGACAGACGGGGAGCTTCAGTTCAGCTGGGGAGCAAGTTGTCGAGCCCTGAGAACGCAAGAGATGGAGAGGACGAAGACATGAACGGTTTTGATTCTTGCCAAATATCCAATGGGAAATGTTCTGGCCGTCTCACCCCTCCGAACCGAACGGTTAGATCAACACTTCGTACTGGATCTTATATTGATCGATCAGCTCCAAGTACACTAAAGAACAGGTCAGCTGAATGATCGAAAAATTCTTCCCTCTCTCTGTCCTTATATGTTCCATCCTTCGAAACTCATGAACCTAACTTGCATGCTCTGCGGGTGGGACTCTTTCGTTGCCAGATTCAATCCCGTTGCAATTACTCCATCCCAAGATTAACTTGTATTATGATTCCGAACCAGTGTTGCGTTAGAAAGGTTAGTACATAATGAGGTTTAATCAGCGCCGCATTGCATAGCTGCAAAATCGAGATGTTTCGGGACCACCTTGCAATTGGTACGGACTAGTACACGAAGGCAATATGGACAACTCAAGATAGATTGCTGCCCTCTACATGGAGTCACCGTGTAGAAGTTCCCCAGGTTACTATTAAGCCATGAGGCCCCGCGTTCGAATCTGGAGACATAATGTGACATTCCCTGCAGTAGGAAACCCATATTTCTCCTTCTAACCACTTTCTACCGGTGGCAACATGTACCAGAAACCGAGTCTCAAATCGATCGAAAGCTCAACCTTCAGACCCATCAAAGACCATCAACTGTAGAACAAGAGGATGACGAGGAGAGGATGGAGGGAGGAGGGAGGAAGAAGAGAAGTTGGAGGAGGAAGGGAGAAGGAGGCCGAATTGTGGGAGAAGTTGAAGAGAGCTTGAGGAGGAGGAGGAGGAGGAGGAGGAGGATGAAGAAGACACAAGGCAAGTCTTTATTTGATATTACAGAGGAGGAAAAAAACAATTGGCCTGACTGACTGAATTACAATAATATTACAAACAAAAAAGGGCACTGAAATTAGCTCTTCAATAAGGAAAAAAGGGCAAAATACTATTCCTCTCTCCCTCCCTATTTATCTTCAAAATTGAAGCCTAAGCTGCAAACCAACACAACCTCAAAAACAATGAGAAACCCGAAAACAGAAGAGCCTATAAGAATTTACTGCTACAAGCACCAATCAAGCATAAGACAGAGAGACAAGGAGGAAGTTTCAAAGAGAGTATCATCCCCAGCTAAGAGAGCAGTTAAATCTACAACACAAGTCAACTTAGTAAGAAAGAAAGACGGACTCAGCCACCCACATAACAATCCTTTTTGTCGAGTAGAAGTTACCGACACCGAAATAATAATACTTCCATCACGCAAGCCACAAAGAGATTTACCAGGTCCTTTTTTTTTTTGGGGGTTATTTTTTTCCTCTTTTATACTGGAGAATGTTTTTCTTAGATAGCCTGCACCTGGGAGAAGGAGATTCGGATTATTGACCCGGCAAGGGAGGTCGCGTGCTTACAGACGAGTGCTTCTGTGGCTTGCTCCTCAGTATCAAACAGCACCAGGGCTTGCTTCTTCCCATTCATCTCAAAGAGCTTGGTGTTCACAATATTCCCATGCTCTTCGAGGTGGGCCGCAATCTCCTCTTCGGTGATGTCCTGAGGGAGGGTTGAGAGGTGGATCATCTTCGTTGGGGAGCAGCAGTATCGGTAATTCTTTGCGGCATTGCGATTGAACCGGTTGAGGTTCGAGTTCACGTACTCGTGCGTGTCAGCACCTTGAGTAATATTTGGGTGCTTTGAAAAGTTGACCTCCAGTCTCTTCCCGAAGAGCATGGCACCCTAATATTCAGAAATTTAATAAGTATTAGATGATGATGCTTCCTGTTACAATTGCCTGCCTCTAAAGTGCCTTCAATTTCCCATTTACTCATAAGTTCTTCCATCAGAAAGCAAAGATAAGTTTCTTCATGAAAATCACCTTCCCAAATTCAAATTTCAATGGAGAGCCTCTTTGGCGATGGAAAGAACAAAGATGAACATCTAACAGATCTGAACAATAAAGAGTAGAGCCACAAGTTAAAGGCAAGGGAACTCGACCTTCAAGAAATGCACTGCTAGCTCAGCCTGGAACCCATCGCCCATCTGAACAAGTGCATGGTCTGGTTTGTTTCGGAGAAGCTTAATTCTCACAATGTTTCCATATAGAGAGAAGAGGTTGAAAAGTTTATCCTCATCTACTCTCTGAAACATGACAAATCGAGTCATGACCGAAGTCATTAGACAAAGAAAGGATAAAAAGAGGCCTTTAAGAGCACTTACATCGGGATTTAGGTTAGACACAAGGACTGTACACCTATCATTTGTTCCACTTATTCCAGGAGGCAAACCTCCTCCAAAGGCAGCTGCAATGGCAGCGGCATTAGCCATCTAAGGAAAAGAAGAAAAAAAAGAAAAGCACCATTATCACCTGAGATCATTATAGAACTGAAAAAAAAATGCAGATGGGCAACATAGAATTTTTAACGAAGTCCATGAGATGAAATTTTATTTAGATAACATCATGCTGTCATAAAATTCAGCTACTTGGTCAAGTTGCTCATCCCTTTCTTATTCCAATTGATCAACAAACCCCATTACGCACCGAGAAACTTCAGTGAAGTAGTACTAGCCATAAACCATCTATTACAACACAATATTACCTATTAGTATAGAATAGAGGAGGCCATGGATATCATTTCACAAGACAATGAATCAGAAAGAGAAGTGAGCAAATGGAACTCAAATGAACAGCCCAAAAGCACATTTAAAATAGCCAAAAGAGTCTTCCCTGGTTGAATTTATATGATTTTACCCAAAAATTGCAGGATGAACAGATCCAACTAACCTGTGGATATGCAACTGTTCATCAAAAAAAAGAAAGAAAAGGTCAGAAAAATGGTAGAGATGATGTGCGAATATCGGATAAGAATTCTTCTTATGAGATGCTATGCATAAAGATGAAAGAAGTGGCACAACGCTAATATGAAGGGATCACGAGAGAAGCAAAAGAGAAAAACAAAGAACATAATAATTGTTTTCCAAGTAACAGAGGAGAGCAGAATTACCTGCACGACCCCCACCGGCTTGAAGGGCATACATGCCTCCTGCATCCCCATAGCTGGGCTGAGAAAAAAAAACAGTCGCGTATAAATATAGAATGAAAAAGCTGCATGCACTTTTCTTTTTTTTGTGAAACTATTTAAAGTGGTAAAAGTAACTCTATGCAGTGCACCTGTGATGATCTACCGCCTTTCTGTTCAGAAGGCAGATTAGGATTCGTAAAATCCCTACAAAGGCAGGCACATTAAAGCATTTACAATATTACATCATCAAGAAATGCAACCAGAATCCTGAAATTTATCTCACCTTGATCTATCATTATTGTAGTTCACTTGTAGCTCATCAAGGCTGCACAGATTAAACAAACAGAAAATTTTCACCAATAATCACACTGAGTAAACAGATATGCTTTCTGATGAATGAAGATCTAATAGTAATAATACAAACGAAAAGTGAGGGTCCAATGCTTCAATAGACGTACTTTGAAAATTGAATGTCCAATTGGCAACAGCCATCATAAATATTACGTCCCTACAACATCAGATATCAAGTCAGGCATTCAATCACATAAATTATTAAAAAGAAACCATCACGATGCTGATGATAGTACAGACAATCGGATAGTACCTGAAGAGAAGTTCTAGCATTAATAGCACTCTGACGTCCCTGAAATTGGATAAGGGATTGAAAGCCTAGGTAATTTGCCAATAAGACCAGAGAAAACAATTGTTAGCTGTAAAGAGTAAGATCATCCGCTCACAATAATGCTTCCGAGAGTGATGACACACACAAGCAAGTAATTTTCACTATAACATCAGCCATTTTAGGTCAAAGGAGAATCATCCCACTTAGATTCTTTAGTATAAATTGGTGTCAAAACGCACCATTTTGTTGGAAAAAAGCAGGAGTAGGTGAGAGCATGTATTTGAGGGAAATTACCAGCTGACTTTTGGAAGGTGACAATCTTCTCGACAAATCCATATGGAGAGAAGACTTGATGGAGTACCTCCACTGTGATGGGATACATCATGTGATGGATAGTAACCAACAGAATTCGATTTGGCTGTCACCAAGGACCCAGCAGCTTATCAGCACAGGCAAAAAGAATAGAAAAAATAGAACGAACAAACTACATCTACAGAAGATAACACAAAATAATCACAACATAGGATTGGCGGAGCAAAAGTAGAATGCTAATTCCCATACATAGTCCTAATGCCATACAGCATGAATCATGCACATCAAATATGCAAATAGAAAACAACAAGAATCTGAAATTCTTATGGAGCACTATCCCATGAATGTCAACAATTAACTGCAGAAAGCAAACCTCATCTCCTCTCCCCTGAGAATTTTGATCCATTGTAGTCAACTCTTGATGCGATGAGAATTGGACATAAACATTCCGACCCCTGGATTTTGAAGACCATACAGATGTCACTCTCTATACTTCAATAGAAGGGAAAGCAAAGAGCACAAGGTCCTCACTTATTACTTCTCTTCATAGACCATTATAAAGGGCTAACAATACTGTCGCTGCTAATAGTAGGTCGTCAATGTAAGACTAACTACAATAATGTCACAGCAGCGACAATTGTCTCTTCCAATTAAGATTATAAGAGCCTTGCCGATTTACTAACTAGGGCAGTTACGTGCGCAACCTTGAGTTAATTCACTAGAACCAGCATTCTGTACCTAATGCTTGGCTGAACATTAGTGTAAAATTGCAGAGCACTAATGGCAGCAGCAACATCCTGCATTTGGATAAGGGCCTGCATGACAGCTCAACGATTAGAATAACAGATTCATGTCAAAACCACGTGAGTACCAAGCTAATCAAACAGTTAAATAGAAACCTGATTCTTTGCCCGAAGCATCACAAGCTTCGTAATTACTCCAAATGGTTGAAATAGCTGAAGCAGGTCGTTCTAACAAATCACAAATAAAAAGTAAGAAGAGGCTTAAGCGCCACTATTTTCATTCTATACAATTTCTCAGAAAGAGAAGAATTTCCGGCTTTAGCAAGAAGGAACTATTGAAAAACCGATGTCTACAAGGATCATACAGCGTGAGAGGAAAATGCTCGACCCACCACTGCAATTTCAGCTCAACAAATGCAAAGGGTGCGACAATCGCAGGAAAATGACTGCCTTTTTTTTTTTCCGGAGCAAATGCAAAATAGTATAGTAGGGCCTACCCCAGGAGCAGCCGCAAATTGAAATGTCAAAATAAATCATTTTCATTATCACTATATAAGCATGGTTTTCATTCCGAAACGATTACTTTCTTCGGAAAGCCACTGCAAATTACATCCGTATGAGACTTTAAAGCCACACAGAAATACCTCAGAAATCTCGTGCCCGACATTGCGAACATGAATGACTTTGGAGGCCTCTGACATATTGAACCAAGAACCTGAAAACGACAAATCGCCCAATGTTTAATTCACAGACTCGCAACCCTTCAACCCCTAATTCAAATCCCACGAGGCCTCACGGAGGAGCAAAACAACAGAGCAGCTGGATCGACAGAACCATGATCAGACCACCGCATAAGGGGAAAAAGAAACAAGCTTCCCCTGAAACCCTAAGCCGAGGGGGAGACACACCAGAGATCAGAGAGTAAAAGAAAAACCGATACCGCAATGCTTATAGCGGTGCGACGGGACAGCGGAGGAAGCCTAGCGCGTGGCTCTCCGGAGCTCGGAGGGACTGTTGGGGATCTCGAAGGTCAGGTTTTGGGGGTTGTAAGTCTGTTATCTATGGCTTGTAAATTCCAGTGGAATGCAGACTGAAACTGAAAGTACGTTACCGAGAGAGAGAGAGAGAGAGAGAGAGAGAGAGAGAGAGGAGGGAGAGAGGGAGGGAGGGAGAGGGAGACAAAGCTTGCCTGGGAGTTCAGTCGCAGAGAGAGAGAGAGGGGGGAGGGATTAATGAGAGGCTCGCATGCCGATTGTTAAAAGTGCGTTCTCGGCCCAAACCCGGAGGAGACAGAAAGGAGGGGAGACGAGGAGGAGGAAGAGGAGGGCGAAGCCTTTTTACCAATTGGAAAGTCTTTGTCTATTTTCCTAAAAAGGATTTTGATCCAACTAAGATAGAAAATATTAATTATTTATTTTCACAAAATCCAATATCGTGGATTAATTCGTAGGTGATCGATTGCGGTATAACCACAAATTGAGTGTTAATCACTTGACTAATTATCGTTGATATTCTTTATATTATAAGATATTGTGACGCGAGATCATTTAAAATTTCCTATGAGTGAGTAGTTCTTTCTTTCTTTTCGCATTGAAATTTCTTTTTTCCTAATGAATCCCGCGTTGAAAATTCTACCGGATGAGTACCACGCCTATGCCTCCTAATCTTTGTATTAGGAGCACCGGTCTTTTGCTAATTAAGGCGTGTTATTAGAAACTCCCCAGTGCATAAACACGAAACTTAACTATAAAAGTCTTACAATGCAAAAATAACAATTATAGAATCGGTTTATAAATCGCGTGAATGAAGAAAGGACATGGTAAGAATGGTTATAAGGCATGCGATAATAATTACCAATATGGACCGAGAGGAGATTGAGAGACAATAACCTCCTCTAAAATGTTCATATTTTAAGGGAATTCATATATAATTCTTCAAATTTTAATCAACTTCTCTTTCTATATGCGTCCATTTAATTCGGAAAATTTATTTTATTATTGGCCCCTCAGACGTCTCACTCCCCTTAGTCCAAATTTTCCATGGCCCCCGGCGCTTACATTTTATGGCACACGAGTGACCTGAATTTCGATAACTCAGTGCCCATAATAGTACCCTTTTGGTTCAATGAATGGCACGTGATTTTTCTTCAAACAAGTGTAGCATGAACATTATTTATCATTCCTGGACTATCTATCGTGGCATATATCCTTTCCAAGCCTAACAAGTAACACCACAAAATCTTTATCTACATATATACAATCAAAGTACCGTAGGCATCAAGACGGGGGGGGGGGGGGGTAACCGATGAACATGTCGTGACGATCAATTCTACGCGCAAATATCTAACAGTCGAGATTCAACCGAGAAACACCCGAGGCTTAAGCTATGGTCGACGAATCGAACCGATGTTAATTTTGGGCGAGGGTGAGGGTGCATCAGAAGGCTCCCTTAGCGCGTAGCAGCGTATCGCCTTCTCCAGTTCCCCCCACCCTCACACGCTATATAAAAGCCGAAACTAGGGCGACACAATTGGTTCATAACCGAAGCAGCTTTAAGCTCTGGTATGCTCGGTCCGCTCGTCTCCTCCACCGCCGACATGACCTGCCGTCTTCTTCTTCTTCTGTTCTCTCCGATTTCTTGATTTATAACTGAATCTTTCTCCCTTTCTCCTGGTTTCGATTGGATTGGGCGTCACTAATGGGCATATTGATTTTTTGCCTTTTTTTTTGGGGCCAAATCGGCAATTTTTTTATTTTTATTTTTGGGATAAATGGAAATTGGCAAATATGATTGGAAGAAGAAGTAGGGGAATGATGAGAGATCTTACCGTGCAAACGCAGCTTCGATCAATGGTTATTGAGAGAATGCGATGAGCGGCACTCTCCACACGAGATTTCTGACCCTTCTCTTCTTCCATTTTCTAGACTCAGAACTACTCAACCGACGTATTTATTTAAGAATTGCCAAAATGTTACAAAGAATCTAAAAAAACATGAGCTAATGAAAACATCGGACCAACGAATGAATGATGACTTATGTTGGTGTCTCCGGTTGGGTTTGGCCGGAAAATGTTGTTGGCACCGTGGAGAACAATTGGGTGAGAACAAATTTTCCAAGCAAATAAAATATTTAAGAGAAAAAAAAAATTGATTTTTCTTTTTAGAAATAGGGGTGAAAAATCCGACCTGCCGGATTCGAACCAGCGACCTAAGGATAGCTGTGATACCCACTACAGTCCTCCGCTCTACCAACTGAGCTAAGGTCGGTTTGTGATTCTGCTTTCTAAACGAAAATAAAATAATATTAATAGTTTATAATCTTAATTCCCGGGCCCATAAAGGCATCAAGTTTCTCTGTAATTAAACCGCGCCGTGAATTGATTATGAGCTTACGTCCCTTCACTCGCCCCCACCAAGCACTCGTCGCCGTTACAGTTACCGCACTCCAACAGCCTCCCATGCTGCCTATATAAGGTACGTCCTCGGTCCAGCCCTTCACCGTACGTTCACATTCGATATTCCGAAAAATGGCTGCACATGCTTCTACCTTCAGCCCTCTCTTCCTAGCTCTCATCGTCTTGGCTCTCGTCACGGGCCCTGCCGCCTCCCAACCCATAAGCCCGGTGGGGTCCCGATCACCGTCGGCCTCGGACCTTATGGCACGACTGAAGCTGTCAGATGATCCGGAAGCGCCGAGCTGCTGGGACTCGGTGTTTGAGCTACAGGCTTGCACCGAAGAGGTCATAACGTTCTTCATGAGCGGGGAGACTCACTTGGGCGCGGGATGCTGCCAAGCCATTAGGACCATAGAGCACCATTGCTGGCCCGGCCTGATTGGGACGCTCGGCTTCACCGAAGAGGAAGGAGACATCCTTGAGGGCTACTGCAACAGTGCAATAGAACCCGAAGGCTGATGCTAGGAACTTCATTCATATATAGTCGTTCCACTGGAATAGAGACACGGTTATATATCCTTTGCGTCTAATAAAACGTGTCCGGTTGATTAAGTAGCAATAATTTAAATAGACAGATACTCCTTGCTGAAGGAAGTTATATGCGACAACTGATGATGAGATGTCTATGCTGCTTGTCAATGGGACTGAATAATATCATTTGACTCTCCATAGTACATTAATTCTTACCAACGTAGCTCGGTAGCATGACCGAGGTCGTTTATGTAACAACTAAAGCAGGGCATCGCACGTAAAGAAAATTCGAATATATAATTTATTATATCAAACCTCTTACAGCAGAAGAGGATGCTCCTCACGCTCATAAAGACCCTTAAAAACATTAGTCACAGTCGCCCATATTGATCCCCTAAATGAGTGATCCGGCAGACATACTTATTGGATATATATGTATATATATGTATCCGAGTGTATGCACTCGGACCGGGTATCCTATACGTACAGATCTCGTATTCCCTGTACGGATACACCGTATTATTATTCTAAGTACGAGGTTATGATCTAAATAGGTGGCGGTGGTGCTTTCCATGGCCCTCTTCCTCCATCTTCTTGGCCTCCTTCATGTCGTGGTGCTCATGTAATGCATACCCACCAGCCCCAAGAGCGGCTGCGGTGCCTAGCTCCTCCTCTACCCTGTGTCGGCGTGCATGCTCTGGGTCTTTCCCTATCTCGTGCCTCTCATGCTGAAAAATTCACACACCATGTAAGTCACCATAAGCGGAAAAACATATAATCGAACTAATTTCCACACTAAATCTTTTCAAGATCTCCTCAAGTGTCTTTGATAGATCCAGCTAATGGTGCGATATGGGAATGGAGGAACGGAAATGCCCGGAAATGAAAATGTAATAGAAAATTAGATCTTTCGCGCCAAGCCCAACATAAGTTTTTGGGACATGACAATAAAAACTTCCTTTAGGAGCATAATTATCCGACTCGATAATTGGGTTACGTAGAATAATGAGTTCAGAGTAGAAAGTTTTCTCCAACCAGATCCGAACTGAACCTCGGGTAGGTCGATCTGGAATTTTTACGTACCATGGCAAAAGCTCCAGCAGCAGCGGAACCAAGCTCACCCATGTGCTCATGGTGCTTGTACTGCTTCTCCTCCCTCCTGTAGTCCTGTCCGCTGCTCCCATAAGATCCCGTTCCCATTGAATTGTTGTCATAAGATCCCATTCTGTGGAACTGTTGTCATAAGATCCCATCCCCATGGAATTGTTGTCATAGGATCCCATCCCCGCAGAATTGTTGTCATAGGATCCCATCCCCCCAGGGCGGCCAGTCCCATAGGAGTCCATTCCCATAGGACTGCCTTCAGCGGAACCGTATCCACTGGCCTGGTGGTGGCGGTGATGGTGGTTCCTCTCGCCTTCCATTGTAAAAGTCCGGTATAAAGAGATGCAAAAGACTGGAGGAATTAAGATTTCAAGAGTAAACTAAATATGAATTGCTTAATCCGTTTGGTGGAGAGGAGGTCCCATGGAAGTTGTACTTATAAGTGAATAGCTGCCGAGATTAGCTACCTTAACTGCCACCTGGGAGTTAGGGCCCACAAATGTCTGATCTGATGCATGACTTGGGATATATGTTGTGGTCTAAAATGATTCTTTTTTCCCTCCATTCTCGTTTCT
Source organism: Punica granatum (assembly GCF_007655135.1). Taxonomy (NCBI): domain Eukaryota; kingdom Viridiplantae; phylum Streptophyta; class Magnoliopsida; order Myrtales; family Lythraceae; genus Punica; species Punica granatum. The sequence continues at coordinate 6,664,095 of NC_045130.1, forward strand.
GGCATTAAAAATGGCAGTAATCCTAGATCACACAATTACTTGGAGACCCAGCAATCCAGTCAATAGAACATCTTTCGGGAGGCTACAGGACAGGAGAGCTCTCGTTTAAACGGGGTCTAAGAGATCACATTGCCACAGATAGTGGGACCCACACATCTAATCGACGGCTCGGAGCTTTCCGTGGAACATATGCCGTCTGTTGAAAAGATGAGTATGGCGCAAGAAATATGGAACGTAAGATCTTTGAATGAGGCCACGCAAAGTTATATGGTAAAGCTATATTATCCAACAGGGAAAACCTTTGTGGTCCTGCCCCAGCCGATCCCTTATATCTCCGGAGCCATCGCCGCTCATCCAGATCTGACGGTCACAGATATACTGGGGACTGCAGAGGCACAAGACAGGATTATTTTCCAAAGGAAAAAGGTTTAATGTTTTCACGTGTGAAAATGGGAAGGACCCATGGGCCCACTTGATCCCATAATCATGTCCATGCCTATTAGTCTCTGAAGGGCAGCCTTACAATGATCTTCACCAATTTCAGGTGAAGGAAAATTATAAGAAATATAATTGTGTGCATTGCAGACTCTAACTCTTACCTCCAGCTCCACCCCATCATCATGCATGATCACGTTTGTAGTGCTGTGATGATCGAATGTCCATACTATGCTTTTACTACAAATGCATAACCTCCATGAAAATATACCATACCGGAAAATGCCGAAGGTGATGTTAGAATGAACTATAATACCTGCTACTAAATCAACTTCCGTTATATGTTGGCCCTCAAAAAGGATGCTTTCCCTACAAAGTGCAACAGGAAACTGTTATTTCAGAAAACATTCATCTAGGAAATGATACATACCAAGAACACTTGGAAAAAACATTGGAGGAAATAGAAAAAAAGAGAGAAACTTCTTCACAACAAATGCACTTTCATGAACCTTATCCAATGAACTTGCAATAGTCTGAGAGAACTTACCCGAGTCAAGTGATTTTCATTCATCTCGATATGTCATTCTACCATAAAACATCAGAAGCAATGATAATTCGCTTTTCATGTTTAGGAATCTCCAAAGCTAATCTCTTGGGATTTATAATGTCTCCTCACTGCGAAGAATGCCTTGAATATGGGAAGTCGAACGAGAGCCCTCACCATAGCATATACTCAACAAGAAATTCCCATACAATGCACAATGAACTCCAAGCTGAAAAACCATTGGTCTTCCCTCAGCAGTTTGTCCCAGTAATTCATGTCGAGAAACATTTCTCACAATCCCTAAACAAGAATCCAAATTGGTCCCGAGCCAGCTGAAATCAATGGGATCTCTGATACCTCGAAGGTAAGGGCAACCGTGTCTTAAGAAATCCCAGACTTCTCGCACATGATGAGTGACACAGTTGCGAAAATGGTTGGAAATTCTCTCAAAATCCGCATATGATGGATGACTGAGATGATAATAGGCTTCTGATTGATTAACTAAGGAGCACATGCAGGTTTTATAGTTCTCATCCCAGGCTAAGCTCCTTGCTAATTTCAGTAAGGACTCCCCAGCATTTGCCCAAAAATTGGCAGCAGAACATATTAGAGAAGATTCAGAGCAAAATAAATGATGGACAGCCCCAGCAAGCAGCAAAGAGTATGCAGCACTTATTCGAGTGAGGTCATAATCTTCCCATGTAACTCTATCCACTCCTGTTGATGGAGGAGCCAGCCGGCTTCCACGGACTTTATACGCAGAAGCAAGAATCGTGTGGGCTTCTATAGAAAGATAATGCAACGGATGCAATTGCAGACAATGGTTTCTCAGGGCAATTTTCCTAGTATCTGTTTTTAACCCCTCATCTAGGACTCTTACTGTCAGCAATTCCTCAAGCTTCAAACAGCAAGACTCTGCATCACCGGCTGAAAGATAATCAGCAACAGCATCATTTATGCCATCAGTCAACCTTTCGATTGCCTCATCTTGATTGAAGCTGATGCCATCTCTTTCCAAGGGAAAGTCACCACTCACAGCGTGGAAATTCTAGAAAGGTAAGTTTACATATATCATATATTATAAGATGGTAAGAAAATTTTGTCTAAGTGGAACTTCAAGTTGTCCAATTAAGCAAATGATAAGTCTCGTTACTTAGAGTCCTTGCCTGTAAAATTCGATCCACATATATTGGAGGCTCCGCACAACATCTTGTACATTGACATATAAACTCATACTTCGAGCGTAACTCAGATTGCCTCGCTGCCTTCAAGGAAAGTTGAGAATATGTACATTAATATACTCAAATGAATTTGAAGATAAACAGATGCAGTATGTCAAGAAAAGTTCAAAAAAAGTGTGCATCAAGCTGGTACAAAAGCGTAGTTGGAATAAGTATAAGACAGAACCGAATGCTGCACAAAACTGGCAATCTTGGAACTTATAGAAACAAACGAAATCAAGGAAAAGTAAATTTCCAACGGGTTGTACACCTATAAACACTCAGCACACAACCTGGGATGGCCGTAAGTGGTGCCATTGTTAAGATCTAGAGGAATGTCAGCTTACAAAGTCAACAAACATTTAATTACTCACAGCACAAACATCTACTTAATAGCAACTTGAACTTAAAAAAATCAAATTAGTTACAATGAAAGTCCATTAAAAGTTGAAACTTTAGGTGATTATCACATACTTTAGGCTGCAATAAGTCGGTGTATGCAATAGTCACTTCCATTCCTTTCTTAATTGGCTTTATGCTCCGTACCATGATCCTTGGCCCGTACTCTGCGTATCCTTTGAGAGAAGTAGCAAATTATTGTCTTACCAATACAATGGGGGGCAAAGCAAATCATGTCAAACGCCAAACGTATTTCCAGAAATGCCTAAACGAATGTTACATTGTGAGAATTGTATATCGGTTGCTACCTTTTCGGAGCCCACTGAATCCAATGGCACCATTATCCATCTGCAAAATACATCATTCAGATGGAGGTAAATTACTCCAAAATTTTAAACTTTGATATTCAACAACACTTGAATTAGTAAATTCAGTGGATTTTTTTACTTTAACATCACAGCCAGAAGGCGAAATCCACATCCTCGACGCCCTCAAAGACTGAAGAGTGCCGGTGTCCAATGCCGATTGGAACTGAAATCGGTAGCAAGCATTGGGAGAACAGCTGTGGTTGATCCACGAGAAATCCGTACCATATATGGCGATCCCAATGCCACGCCCCTCGCTGTCCTGCACTTCCACCGCGTTTGTCAGCACGGCACAAAGAGCTGCCTCCTCCAACGTAGTCGCTTTCATGTCTTCAGAGACATCGGAGGAGCCCTTCTGAGAGCTCCTAGCAGCTGCCATAGCCTTCGCGCCGCTCTGAATCGTCGCCAAAATCCCGCTCTGCTCTCACCATTGAAACACATAAGACGTTAGCCGCGGAGCAGAACATTTACTACTCATCAGTGACGAAAGTGGCTTGCTTACAGTTGCTGTCTCAGGTGCCAGCAGCGTGTCGCGGTTGGTCAACAAGCCAGCAATCCGTTGACTTCCGCAGCAGCTCGGAGCGTCCCTCAAGGCAGCGAGGAGGCGGAGGGCCGCGCGGACGTCGGAGGTGTCTCCATCGTCAGACGCGGCGCTAGAAGGGGATTGGCGGTGGAGGAGGAGCTGGAGCTCAGCGCTGGAGGTGTGGAGGGGAGAGTCGGAGGCGGAGCAGGCCTGGGAGCAGTAGAGGACGCGGGAGGGCGGAGGAGGAGGATGGAGAGGGGAGAAGCAGGCGGAGCAGTGAGAGTGGAGGAATGAGTCGTGGAGCGCGTGGGAGAGCGGCGGGAGCGCCGGCGTGAGTTGGCGGCCCATTTCTATGACGTCGTCTATGGCCCTCATCTCCATCTCCGGCATCAACCGACTTGCGTGGGTTGGCTCCATTCAAAGTATGTATATATAACTACTAATAAAAAAAACTACTAAATATGATTAATTTACTACTCAGACCGATTAATAAAAAAAAACACCTACTCAGAACGATTCAAAATTCGATTCTCACCGGTTGGAACTTCCCAAACTCGATGAATGTAAGTATTATCATATATCTCGATACCATCGTTATCGCATTTCTTCATAATCCAGCAATTATTGCAGATACGCAATGTGAACATGAATAATTCATACTTGCATTTGGTCGGTAGAAAAGATAAAAGGGACCTATTGTCATACCAACTGATACTTTGAAATGCGAAATCGGCTTAATATTAATCCCATCAGAATTTTAAATCGGATTCCACTTATAGACTACTCGGTACATCAAAAAGGTCCTTTCGAGGGATCACTACGACAACAAGATTAATTGGCCTTAAAAAGACATAATAAACCACAACCTGCATTTTTATTGTACCACAGCCCAATAATTTCGATGATCTTGTACAACGCAAAAAAGCCAAACAAAAAAAGAAAAATGCGATTATGTGACCAAACTTAATTAATACAACCTATGAGAGAAACTACATGCTACGTGGTATCCCAATCTTTTTTTAATACCCAAAAAACCCCATGCAAGAAGCCCAAGAATGAAATGAATCGACCAATGATTGACAAAATCAATTTTTTTTTTTAAAAAAAAGGAAAATAAATTAAGAGAACTAATTATTATTTAAAAAAAAATGAAATTGGGAACATGGCTATACAGCACTAGCAGGGTATGATGAGACCAATTTATCTGTCGCTGCAAGGGAGGCAGCACCACTTCTCAACCTGCTGGAAGAGCCACTGCAGAGGGTTCAGGTTGTCTTCATCATCGGAGGAACCGGTTGGGAGGGGCAGCTCGGGAGGGAGGTGTCGGTGGAACGCATCGACCGCGGCTGCAACCCCGTCTTCGCTCTCAATCAGTTTTGCTATTTCTACTGCACGAGCTTTTACCTGCTCCAAGAGTCGGATTGTCACTGAGATTCTTATCCAAATTCGCCATTTCGAGCATAACACAACGATTCCCCGGAAAGATAACACACGTGCAAGTGCAACGAGCTATTTATCTATAGGAATGCAAGCGAATGAGCTCTATTTACATAACAGGATATGGGGCCTAATTAGATACTCATCATTCATCTTATCCCATTGAACCATCCCGATTTTCGATTACTCGCACAGGAGAATAATGGACGACGGACAAACAGTTGTAGTTGACGAGGTGCTCGGGAAAACTGGCTATAAATTCACCGGCATATATTGCGACTACCAATCAGATAATATACTGTCACCACTTCCGAGCACATAAAATGAGAGATAGACGAACTTTACCTCGGGCTGGAGCATGAATTGTATCGCATTGGAGAGGCTCTCTACGCTGAGCTGATAAATTGGTACAGGTGCAGGGCCCAGGCCTCGTTGATACACTCTCTCACCCCAGAAGAATTGATCCCCGAAGAACGGCACTATCGTGGTCGGACACTGTAAAACAAATCAAAACACTCTTACATAAGCCGTGAAGATAAAGCAAAGGAACCGTCAGACTTTCACCCGATCATTCAATTAAAGTGGCTCGTGAAAGATTGGCAAAAAGGCACTGCCACCTATGTTTTCAAAAACACAGGATGAGATTGAGAACATGGAGGAGTAGAGGATAAAGAGATTTACCCCAGCTTTTAGCCCCGTAGCTGTTGTTCCAGCGCCACCATGGTGAACCTGAAATTAAGCGGCAATATTCATCATCTCCTTTTTTTCCTTATTTGGTCAAAAGAAGAATCGAATGCAAGACTAATACGAAGGTTTGTTCTTATTATGATCAGATTATGAGGTGTTTCGCCATAGTTATTCCTGTTAACAACTAAATTAAAATAAGTCTTTGAATTCGGGGTTTCTATCACCGAAACATGATAAAGACTCACCAAAGCGGAACATTGGGGGAACAACCAATCGTGAGGGCAATCCTCAAGCAGGAAAACATTATCCGGGACTTCCTGAACTGCAAGGGAAAAACCCAAATAAATACAGAGTCATGTTCAAATTTCCTAGTTGCTGTAAAATTGGTTCGTCTGCAGAAATAGTTGCGTACAATTTGAGGCTTTTTGGAACCAGGGGGAAACTAAAAAAAAGAAAAGAAAAGGGGGAATATACTTACGAGTCCCGAGATCGCTCCAGCCTCGACCAACTATTCCCCTTTGTCCCGTATCCTTTAATGCCTGGAGTATGATATCCATGGTCTTCTTGGGATCATCAAGAGGCTTAACAAGCAAACGGCAATATTGTCAGAACCAATCTCACATGAAAGAAATCTTTGAACTAACAAAAGTGCAAGAATGTACAAGTATGCTCCTTAATCATAAACCAAGGAACTTATCTGCAATATAACAGGTGAGAAATACTAGTACGACCCAAAATACCACGACCAAGTAGCTGAGAAATAAATTACCAATTAATCCACTCTCAAGAATGAGATAATCATACCATGCTCCCAAACCCAATATATATTGGTTTTGGTCCCTTTTGAAGCCACTGAACAAAGTCTTCTTGGGGTTGATACTTCGATCCAAGGTCCAAGAAACAATAACCAACAACATCGACCAAGGGGCCCCAATCTGCATTTGAGTTGGAAAGTATTATTATAAAACATGTCTCTATGAGGAGATTTGCAGGACGTTATTGGCATAGACACTTGACATATATATCAGTCATGACTTGTATACACATAAATATACAGAAAAAAATAAAATAGTGCAAAGAGGATGAGAACTTGCAAAATGAAAAGTGATTCAATTCTTTTTCACATAAGAAAGCTATTAGAGTCCTTCACAATAGTGAAATGTATGAGCAAGTCAGCGACTCTATTAAAGGTCACTGTCAACTTATCGAAAGGATAAAAATGGTGCATGAATGGATAATAGTATGCCCAACTTCTCCAAGTGCAAGGCTATGGAAGTACCGAATCCAACAAAAATGTCTTAGATTACTATTTCCGGGAAGCCATTAACAGCCAATAGGTTACTCAATAGAGGTTATTCTCACCACTTGGCTTTGGCACAAGATGAGGGCTCCACATATATCCTGTTGGCAGATGAGAGATTGATCCATGGTATGTGCTGAAGTAAGCAATAGGAGGGAGCTTCAACTTCCGCTTTCTAAAGTCATTGATATAACTTCTGATGCCCCACCATATTAGCATATCAACGACTATATATGAAAGCTGAAATTTGATCAAAATTGACGATTTTAATTGATTGAATCACTTCATTGTTATCTTGGACTACAAAGTGTGAAAGCCAGAAGTTACAGTTTATGAGACCTACCCAGTTACCAGCTTGAGGAACACGAGCCAATGGGTGAGGGAATTCATAAGTTGGCCTGCCTATTCAAAGCAAGCGTAAGACAGCATCATCGTAGACAGAACGATAAGAACAAGGTGTTCATTCGTTCATTAAGATTTTAAAGTGTGAGATACTATTTGCTTAGGGTCAAGCTTGAACAAGTTCGGGCAACTTAAGAGGGAACAGGACCACTTCATATAAATTCATTTAAAAGAAAAAGAAAAATAATAATTCTACAGTATTAATATTGACAGAGATATTACTTTCTAAACCATCACGAAGATCAAGACTGAAAAGGCCACCAAGTTTTCTCAGGAAAGAGAAACATGTATGATGTATGATAATTAGCAAATAATAAATTCTCAGTGGTACGTTAATAAAAGAATCATTGGGAAATTTGTCAAGTGCTTACGTCCATGGCATGGTGAAAAATATGTGAAGAGGTACACCAAGAGCTTCAGCAACGTGAGCGTGTCCTGTAACACAAAAAACAGCAGGGTTCAATAACACCGACTGTCGGGTTGTCAGAGACAGTATACTAAAATATGTTCCAAGTACATGGTATTTAGACAAGCTGAAGTAGTCATGAAATTGTTTAAACAAGAGATACGGCAAGAATCGTGCTAGGCTAAGAAACTACTTAGTTAATACTGCATGTCGATAGAAACTCACCATAAGCAGGAGGATTTGCGATAATCGCTTGAGCTCTAAAGGGACTGCCAGTTTCTAAATCCGGTTCTGTACATGCTGGAAGAAGGGAGTCAATGATAGCCTTCAGCTGCTTTCTCTGTATGGAAATTTCTCCTGGTCCTGATGGAATAAGACCTTTGTTTCTGGCCATATCTACAGAACGGAAAAACAGGTTTTGCAGTCATGGGGCATCTTACTATAGAAATCTCCGCAATGCTCTAATTCAATAAGTTTTGTTTAAGTTGCCAAACAAAAGAAATTAAGAATAAGAGAAAGGACCTTACATCCTGCCAAAACTCGAGGATCACCACCCAAAGGATAAAAGTCTACGCCAGCTGATCTTACGAAGTTCTTGAAGTTAGCATGAGTGGCGAGCCTAACGTGATGACCAAATTCCTGAAAGCACACATATTAAAGTTTTTCTTAAGCAAAAATGAATGGTATATAACAGCGCCCTTAATGAGTAAACACACAAATTTCTGCTAGTTCAGCAAACAATAGAATATGAAGACCAGAGTCTACCAGCACATTTCTCGTGAAAACATATTTTCTCCTTATTCTGAACAATGGAAAGCCGGAAACAGTTTTCCAGAATTGAACAGATTGTGAGTGTTGATTTAAGGCTATTGTGCATCAGCAGAGCTCGTAATAATGATGCACAAAGTTTTCTTTTTTTCTTTTTTTTAATTGAAACTACTCTAACAGTAGACTTTTCAAGTTTTAAGGATTGTTTGAACATGCCTGAAGTCTCTTTGCCATGGCCAGAAATGGCTGCACATCTCCTCTCGTTCCCACCACAAGTACAGCGATTTTCAACTTCGGAATTGATTTATTCAAAACCACAAAAGTATCCTCAAGATTCACTTGTGATCCTTCAATAGATTTAAGCTCTAAGAATTCAGAAGCCATAGGAGCACTTTTGGTTAAGTCCACTTCGACGGTTCCATCCTTCTGAATCTTCACTAGTTCTATGATCAGCTTTTTCTGAAAGGCGACGCGAGAACAACTTATAATTATTGTCCTTTCATAATTTCAGCAGACTAAGATAGAAAAATTATGTTTCATCATGCGCACCTTCTCCCGTTCTGAGAGCCTGTCAAATAAATCATGCCTCGGGCTTTCTCTTCTTTCCATCATTGATCTAGAGATTGCTATGTCATCAAACAGGACATTCCTCCGATGTCCAACAGGAGCAGTGATGCAATGCTCCAAATCTACCAGAGAAAATGTCTCTATCAGCAGATATTGTTATAAAATCCAAAGAAGATAAATAGGTATTTAGCATAGATAACACAACTTGGTTGTTAGGCAGTAAATTACACAGTAACACCACCGCAAGTCAAAGAATATAGAATATACTAAAAGGTTGTCGTCAAGATTTCTTCCAGAACTCCCTGAATTGTCGAATTCGAGCTATAGTAAGAGGTTAGATACTCACCTCTTCCAGGTGAAGAACCAACATCCATCTCTTCTGCCCAAGAAATCTCTAAAACAGAGGACTGCTTGTCCATAACCTCCTGCCGATCTTCCGATTCCCGCGAAGACACCATATTTAAGCCTTCGTCAGGACAACAGTTTTGGGCTGTCCTTGATTCATTGTAGGATGGATCCACTTCTTTTCTGATGGGAATATTTCCGTCATCTAGTTCTCCATATGAATGACCAACCCCATTACTCCCCATACCGCTAACAGAAACCGTTCCAGCTTCAAGAACTGAACCCCAACAAGATTCAGCAGTCTCGAAGATCCAATTATCAATAACTATAAGAAGAGCATTCTCATGGGATGAGCACAACCACCGTTGGAACAGAATAATTGGTCAAAGACACAGTTCGCTAAAAACGGAGCAGCTCAGATGCAACAACCAAACTTCAGTACAATGTAGTCTTAAAGAACCGAACCCACATTGAAATTGCCAGAAGTATCTGCAAATGTGATAGAACAAAATATTTGCAGATACAACAAAATCACCAAAATAAAAAAGAACAGACCCAAACGCTTCAATGGACACCACTCCTCAAAATTCGCCCAATAAGCTCTGAAAACCGACAATTCAACAGGCCCCAGGACAAGAACCTAATCACTCAAAGACGCCCTTGAATCGTCAATCCTCAAATTCAGCACCCAACCCAACAGCTGAGTGAATTCAATACGAACAAGAATCAAAACCCCCTACTTCGAACCCTCTTTCCCGAGAGTTCAAGGGTACAATATTCCATCCAAGATTCCTAGAAGCTCATGGAAACTCATGGGACTAAGAAAAGAACTTCGGACGTCAGAGTCAAAGGAGGCTAGAGGACAAGAGGGCCTTCTTTGGTTTGGTGTGGTAATACTTAATTAAGCTGATTGAACAAACAACGACACAGTAAACCAACCAGTCAATCATTGGCGTTAGAGCAGACCATTTGGTGAGCTCAAACTGTTTGGTGTTCTTAAACCATAAACCCAGCTGTTAAAACTTGGCCACGGGGCAGTGAACGTGTTTTCAACCGATAGCAGAAGAAAGAAGAACAGGGAGGGTAAGCACTGAACACTTACCATTCCAACTTCAGAATTCACCAAAAGCTCCCCACAGTCGATATCAAACGTAGACAGAGTGCTCAAAAGGAGTGCTGGGAAACGGTGGAAATCATAGGCCAATCGAAAGATGACGAGGAAAAGGTTTATGGGTCCTCGTGATAGAGAGCGATTAAGGGCAGAGGTTAGTACCCAGCAGCTGGAAAGACGGCGGAGAGAGGGGTGTCTGGTGTAGGGGCTGGACAAGTCTCGTGAGGTCAATCGGAACGGCGAGAAGAAAAGTCTTGGTTTTTGAGTCGATAAGAATCACTGGCAACAGAAAAGTCGGAATTTTGCTGAGAATCTGTGTCGATCCTTATTAGAAGTATGGTTCGTTATTATGGATGAAATGAGATAATACGATGATCAGAGACAATGGTACCTCCGCGGACGAAACTTCACTGTCTGTGACTGACCAGACAGCCTGGGCAAGAAATCTATTATTCTACGAGGGAAAAAAATGCGCCTGGTTTCACAACCAATTAATTTTATTTTTTTTAAAGGAGATTAACAAAGTGATTTTTTTAAGGGTTAATTACACTATGAATACAAAAAATTTGTAAAATCTAACATTTGGATACAAAAATAATTTTCGGTTACAATTTTGTACAAAATATTCGAATTTGTAACAATCGAATGCACTCCGTCATGTGCCGTCTAACACCGTCACGACTTGCTAACATGATATTTGACGTGTCACATGCACATTTGACATGGCTCTAAATTTAAAATAAAAAATTGATTTTAAATTTTTATTATAATAAATAATAAAATAAGATTAAAATATTTTCTCTCTCTCACGTCTCTCTCTCCTCTATCTCTCTCTTTGAAGTCCTCTCTCTCCTCTCCTCTCCTCTCTCTCTCTCTCTCTCTATCTCTCTCCTTCCTCCCTGCCAGAACAAAGGCAATTGCAATTTTCGGGCCGAGTAGAGGTGAGCGGCTTCGAGCCGAGAAAGTCCTCCTCTTTCAACGCAAACGATCGCCAGTGGATCGCGACTCCCCCGCTGACCAAATCAAAGCCCTCGTATCTTCTCCTGTATCGTACTGTGTGTCCCTGTTGGTATTGCTCCTGGTTAGCGACTAGATTTTGTCCATGAACTTCCGAAGAGGGGAGCAGTAGATTTTGTCTAGGGCGAACATGAGGAGCAAGAACTCCCCCATTACGATGGGCAGCGTCAGGTTGAAGTCCAAGAGCGTTGTCTTCTCGATCTCTTCCACCAGCACCGACAGCGGGGTCAGTAGGAACAGAGCGATGGCCCCAATGACGTAGATCAATTTCAGCCCGTTTGGATTCAGAGTTTAACTTTAACTCAACACACTACACAATAAAAATACATATTTTCCAATTCAAAAATTTTAACTTTAATTTTAAGTCAACACACTATACGACAAAAACACACGTTTCCCAAGTCAAATTTATAATCACATCTCATTTGTCATTTTCCATAATCAAAATTAAAATCAAAATCAAAGTGACTTTAATTCTGAATCCAAACGGTCCTAGGTACTGGGAGGGCTTGATTTTGGGGTTGAGGAGGGCGGAGGAGATGGGGATTTAGATCTTGGCCATGGCGGTTGCTACAACGGATGAAGAGAGGAGACAGAGAGGCTGAGGGAGAGAAGGTGAGTTATTTTTGCTCCGATTGGTTTCACAATTAAAATCACAAAATTTTTAAATTTGACTTTAACTCAATAAAAATACATATTTTTCAAGTTTTGACTTTAATTTTAACTCAACACACTATATAATTATTTGTTATTTTTCATAATCAAAATCAAAATCACTTTAACTTTTAAACTAAACGCACCATTTATTTTTTATTTTTCTTGTATAATTTAATTTTAATTAAAATTTAAACTGAATTTTTATTTTAAATTCAACGCTACGGTAGATGCAATTGTCATCGGCCACATCAGCGAAAGCTGACGGCGTTAGAGAGACAGTTGACGAAGTGAATCTAATTGCAACCAATTCAAACTTTTTATACCAAATCTTAATCGAAAATTCATTTTTTATATCAAAGTGTTACATTTTGTAAACTTTTTGTATCCACAGTGTAATTAACCTTTTTCTAATGGTGATTAACAAAATTGAAACCTATACGCATTTTCGATCTCCAAAGGGATGGTAACCTTTAATACTTGATGATCTCTCAGAATTGAGAAAACAATGTCTTCCACAACCATTAAAGTCCAATGATCGATTATCGTGGTGGGACTATTTATATGTTTTTATTAATTATTGGGATTTCTTTTTCATACTAGACTCATTAATTTTCTTTATAATAAAAAAATTAAAAATTTTAAAAATATATTTTTAACCCAAAAAGGACGGGATTTTTAAGAGAGGAGCAATGAGCAAAGGCTAATGAAAAGGGAAAAGTTCTTATAATAAGCTTAAATTTGAAAAAACATGAAGACCTTTACATTTTAAATTCAATTGTGTTGAGAAAAGGAAAATAAATCATAGATAATCCGATCTCGTGTAAATATGGTGAGAAATCTTGTAGTTAAGCAAAAATCAAGGTCAACCGTTCCTCTTATTATCATATATTCGTACGAGATATAAATATGTGATTGTTGATTTAGTAGATTGACGTGATATATTCTTTAGAATGAAATCGAGGTATAAAATTTTTACGAGCCGCACTATATAACTGTGACTGATTTTAAGTCGGTCCGAATCACCGGAGCAATATTTGGAACTGTACCTCAGATTACTTGTCCTGGTTGAATACATGGCTTAACTTGCCAAGTAAACACATGAAAAGAGGAAAGCACATATAGAGAAGAGATGTTCGTCTTAATTGCAGAGAGAGAGAGAGAGATGAAGACTTGGCTGGACAGCTGGCGTCTTAGTTGGCTGCTGAGTTGGATTGCTTAATGCAGTAAGTTATGGCGAGTACCGGCGGTTTAGCGAGAAAACTAATGAAAGCGATGTTAATTCCATGTGAATTCTCGATTTCACATCATATTGTCTGATATTACGATAAAATGATATTAATTCCACGTGAATACTAGATTCCGAAATATATCGTCTAATATCATGCGTAAAGCGGCTGGACGTCGCGCTCTTCCATAATAATGACACCTTAACATGAAAATTGGAAAACAAGACGTGAGGCCCATTCCTTTGACTGACCATTCATGTGGCAGATGTGTATTTATTTTGTTGTACCGGTAGGTATGTCCATGACAGGTGTACTTGCAAATTGAAGTATGAAAAATATATATATATATATATATGTATATATATGATGATCAAAATAATCATATTTCCACGCCCGAAAATTTTACCTAACCTTAGATCATCTATGGCAGCATAAGTTCCGATATCGTATTCGTCGGGTTATATGTCGATAGAGAAGACATCTTTTATCAAATTCCATGATGGCCCAAAGGTTGTGTAGCGTGTGATCTTTTTTTTTTTCCAGTGAGTACCTTGGTATCCAAAAGCCCAACATGGTCTGACTAATCCAGTCGGGAGATCAAGTATTAAATGTTATTCTCCATCTCAATAAGTGCGCTTATCGGGATTCGAACTTATGTTCTTCTCCTTACGGGGGTGAACTGCTTACCATTCAACCAACACTTTTGTTGGTAGCATGTGATCTTTTTAACTCGAAGTATATATTGTCGAAAATAATGTTTGTAAAACAATGAGTGAGAATTCGGGGCAACCCGAAATAAGAGGTTGGGCTATGGGCCTGGATAGAGCCCACTAACCCAAGGCAAAACCAAATATTGTTCCCTCTCTCTTGATATGAATGTAAGATGACAGGTTCACGCCTTTTGAAAAATTATAGACATCACATTGCTCATATCTAAAAAAATAATAATTACTTACGCGGTTCGTACTTATTTACTCTTTTGTTGCAATTTATTTAGTACTTACTCGCACCTAAAAAAATATCTCGAACATTTTAAACAAAACTTAATTCCTACGTACCCATACTTAAATTATCTTCTCTCTCTTGATAAGAATATAAGGTGTTCACAAATTGGTCCATCCAACTACCGCTTCAAGTATTTGGCTGTTATTTCCTAATGCAAATTTAGATTTTCTTCTGATGATGTTTTTTTTTTTTAACTTAAATGACTTAATTACATAATATTATGCCATGTTTGAACGGGCATATACGTTGGACACCGATTCATATAAAGTTGAGCTTTACATCTATCATGATAACAGAGCAAATGAGAAAGCGACGGATTGTTATAACTTCGTCTATTTTCTCCTCGAGTTTCTCGCCGTTGATTGCACGCAAGAAACGAGATAGGTGGAAATATGCATCCAAATTTGCCCTCCCTTTTTTTTAAAAAAATTTCTAATTATCGTCGGACATCCTAAGTCTAATGTCAAAGGATGCCTAGTCGTAGTTGGAAACATACTTGAAGACGAAGTATGGGGCTCATTTGCCAAATTCTAATAGTTGTTGGAGCTATCTGTCAGCGACCTCCCGACCCGATTCCCCCCCAAGTCCCAACCATTGCCAGAGAATACCAACGGACCAAACCCCCAAACGCCGACAACGAGAGAGAGTGAGAGAAGTGTGTCTCATTCAAAATGGCGTCGCCGTGAAAGGCCATGGCTTCCCCGGAGCCGTGGAGCTTGGATCCAGCTCGCCGATCTCCAGCTTCCTCTCCTTCTTCTATAAAAGGCCACACAGCTTCCGATTTCCCGAGAAGCAGCGGCAATCGGGAGAGCGAAAGCAGCTCCAGGATGACCGTCGACGGCCTCATCCGGACGGCCAGTACCTCCACTCCGCCGTCGGAGTCCACTCCCCTGGGCACGCAGGTCACCCGCGCTGACCCCCCGGCGGCTCCCCGGAGGACCGTCGACGACGTGTGGAGGGAGATAGTGTCAGGCGAGAGGAGGGTGTGCAAGGAGGAAGTGCCGGACGAGGAGATGATGACGCTGGAGGATTTTCTGGTGAGGGCCGGGGCGTCCGTCGGGGAGGACGAGGAGGTGGAGGTGAAGGATGTTAGGGTGGTGCAGCCGCTGCCACCTCAGCCTCCTGCTCACCAGCTGAGCGGCAGCATGTTCGCGATCGAGCCGAAGGTGGAACCTTCCATGATCGGGTTCGGGAATGGGGCCGAGGTGATTGGAGGGGGAGGTAGTGGGCTGAGAGGGAAGCGAGGGCCGCCTCTGCTGGAGCCGTTGGACAGGGCGGCGCAGCAGAGGCAGCGGAGGATGATCAAGAACAGAGAATCTGCGGCCAGGTCTAGGGAGAGGAAGCAGGTAAAACCTCTGCATGTGAACAACCCTCAAGTGGTTGTGCTATTGCTCCGAATTCGATTGCTCTAACGTTTCTCTTGTTCGAGATGTTCAGGCATACCAGATAGAATTGGAAGCATTGGCTGTAAAACTCGAAGAGGAGAATGAGCTGCTGTTGAAGGAGAAGGTGCTTCTTTTGCATTTGAACAATTCCGATTTGTTTTATCCACATGGATTTTGCAAAGACTAATGGTTTGGCGCAATTTAATGGATTGTGGGATCTCAGTACTAGTTGATGCAGAGCTTCGGTTTGGCCGTAGTGAATCTTGTTTGGTAACTTTTGATGGGAAATTAATTTTCTTTAGTTCGATATCATGATCGTCGGATGTCGGATGTCTGCACTTGGGAAGCTTCTTTATGCATTGTCGTTGGACCATCTCCATGTACTTTGCTGAGTACGAAGATGTGACACCAACAGTAAAAAGTTCGTTAAGGATTTAAGTTCCGCTTCTAACCTAACATCCTGTCTTTTGCAGGCTGAGAGGACAAGAGAAAGGCGCAAGCAGGTAATTATCAGCTTGTAGATTAACCGCTGCAGATTGTCTTTGATATAGGCTCGAGTTGGCTGTCCTATAATAAGTGGACCTAATATAGTATATCAGTTAATTTAGTATCTCAAGATTGCTTCGCATCCACATACCCTGGACAGTCTATATCAATTGCACTTGCCGATTTAGTTGGTCTTGCTCGTGCACATTTTTCCACATGTAGGCTTCATAAACTTGCACAAAGCTCTAGTTTAGATGACCGGCTTTTTCCCGCCTACTGTGCGATAGTCTTTATTATGTCGAGTTGATATGTTTATAGTTGCAGAATTTGAGCTTTGCTGCTGTAACTGATATTTGGTCTTGAGCTGTGCTGTTGTTCTTTTTTAGCACGTGAGGTGAAGATTGCATTTCCTTTTCTAAAGATAATAAAGCCCGAGTCTGCTGTACATTTCATTAAACAATGACTATACAGTTCTTTACAAGGCGATTATTTTCGATAGATCCAGGAATAATTTTTTTTTTACAAAATTTTGACATCTCAAGTTCCAAACTGTCAAACGCTGTATCTAAAGGTTTTCCTCCGAATGAATTCCTTTGTGATAACACCTAATAGATGGCTTTGTCTCTCTGATGCTCGTTTTCGCAGCTCATGGAGAGAGTGGTCCCCATTGTTGAGAAGCCAAAATCAGCTCGTGCTTTACGAAGAGTTCGGTCCATGCAGTGGTAAATCATCAAGATGGATGCTTATGCCTGGAAAGTGGAGCATATCTGCTCAGCGTCATCCCTACAACAAGGTTAGGCTAGATAGTATGTAGTTGATAGAGTAGAGAAGTAATTTTCCACAAGGACGTGGGGAATTGCCCAGCGAAGAAATTTGTTATATTCCTACCAGAGGAATTATCGATGTAGCTCTCAACACTACCGCTACTTCCCCCAACAGGACCAATTGATTCCTTTGTAATTTAACAGCGGGGATCGGAGAAATTTGTATAGATATGAAAGATTCAGGAGTCGATGAGTGTATATCAATGAGAAAGTTGCTATTTTGGTGGGTCTTGATTCCTGCTAACAAAAACGTGACGAAAGGATTGGAATTGCAGTAACTCGAGCATGGACCAGAGATTCCAGAATCTGGGAAAAAGTACTAGGTCCAGTGGGCCATATGGAGAAAACAGGAACAGTCCGGTCGGGGCCTCGAGTAGTCTCTGTTATTCTTCACAAAATCCATGTTGCTTCGATTAGGGGATTGGAATTGTCAAAAAGGAGTCCGACCCCTGTTAACATTCTTGACTGATGATGATGATGCTGATGATGTTTCGCCAAAAAAAAATTATTCTTGACTGATGAATTGCTAAAGTGACTCCTGGAAGCAAAGCATATGTTCTTTACTCTCGTGGAAACAAGATCTGGAATCTCGGTCCTCTCAATTAAGCAATCCCCATCTCCCCTTCTTCCCCATGTGGCTGCTCAATCAAACCAAGTAAAAGAGGAAGATTAAAAAATACAAAGAAAGATCAAGCAAATGGAGTTGGAGTTGGGGCTGAAGATCTCTCAAACAAGGGATGATCTCAGCTCCATGGCTGATCTTCGGATCTCGAAGGATGCAGGTGGTGTCTTATTCTTTTCCAGAGAAACCGAAGAGAAGTTCGTCCTCACCGGGCATCTCAGAGGTTCTTTCTGCAGTCTATTCTTAGATTGTTTATTGGCATCACCTGTCTTGAAGCAAATCTTGAAAGCAAGACCGGGTTCGAATTTTGTTTATTGAGACGATGTTTGGTCGGATACTTGATGCATCGCTTATGTGTTTCTCGTTAATCAGGGTATAGACGGAAGCACATTGATATCAGGATTAACGAGGACGGGACTCTAATCTCTATCAGTGGGAAGAAGCCGGTGCAAGAGAAGGTGATCCAAGGATGGATTGTGTACAAGAAAGAGGTCGAACTAAAGGGATTTACGAAGGTCTTCCAAATACCTCGAGGGGTCATATTGGATAAAATTAAGGCCAAGTTCAACGATGCTGGGTCGGTTTTGACCATTTCAATGCCCAAGCGAGTGAAGGGGATATCTGGAGAAGGAATTGAAGAAGTAAAGGAAGCAGTCGGTGGCGACTGGGAAAGCTCAGGAGTCCGCGATGAAGTCGATGGAATGACGGGACGGGAACGCGAAGAGAAGAGTACTCGGGAAGAAACAAGTACTAGTAAAGTGGAGGATCGCCAGAAGCTTGATCAAGAGACTTCCGAGGGAAAAGGCGTGCAAACTCACGAGAAGATCAAAACAGAAGCGAGGGACGTCGTACAGGAGAGGAAGACTAATCAACAAAAATTAACAGAGTCAGTAGAAGCTGCAACTGCTCCTGATAAGTTCACTCAGCAATCAGAATCAGCACTGGAGGAAACCGATAGGGAAGAGGGAGCTGAAGAAAAAGAGGAGAAAAGAACTTTAAATTCCGGCGGGGATGATGGAACCCGACAAGAGGGTCGGAGAAAGAAGTTCAAGATCTGTACTCCGGTTGTTGCAGGATCGGCATTACTGGTGTCTCTGATAGTTCTTGTTATAAACTTAACGAAGGCCAAACGGAGATGATCACTGTGATTTTATATATAAATTATGTTCCATAGTACTTTTTTTCCTATGATTTCAAATAAATTCTTTGCAGATGATGTTTCAAAATTCGTGGTCATAAATTTTTTAAAAAAAAAAAATGTTTCAAATTAGCTCGATGGAATGTGCTCTGTTGGTAGAGCTCAGTAGCATCTACCTGTCCTCGAGGTTCAATTGCAGTGTGCGCGATCGATGTGGAATCTGGATTCGGGTTAACACCACGATCTGTATGTACGTCCACAGAGTTCAATTAAATTCGGCCCCACGTTTGAGGACCCTACTCCAACTGTCCATATCATTTAGTATTGGAGGGGCTCGGTTTATATGCACAAGGAAATATTGTGGTCGCGGACCGGCGAGCCGTCTGAAATCTGGAACTTACCACTTCAAACAACTGGTTGTTTATGCCCACCCAGCAGAATCAGCCATTTGCAGCTCTTAACCGGCAAGGGTGGAAGAAACCAGCGAGGGAGGGACTGATTAATTAAAAACTTCAAACGCCAAAATCAGTAATTCATGATAAATATATGAACTTGACATCGAAATTTACATCGGCGACGTGCTCACGCGGCACAAGACAGTATGTACGATACGGAAATATATACTGTATCCTTCATTTCATCCACAAAGACAACATTCCGTGACAACGCTTGTCGGGAACGAGTGTAGTTCATCAGCATTTGGTACCCTTCCGATGCGATAAGCTTTTGGTCTTCTCGAACTACTTTGTCACATGCTTCAATAAAACAAAATGCCTGCGATGATTCTTCCCATGGACCGGATCTTCAAATCTACATATTCGGCGTGCTATTAAGAACAATTTCAATAGAGACTCCGCGAGGCGACATCACAGGGATGATTATATCCCGCTTCCCTCGGTTCGGCTCCGAACAATGCGATGGAAGACCTCCCTGACTTGACACTCCAACGGGCCAGATCCCTCAGACCTGGAGTCCGACACTTTCCTCAACTCCTCGACCTTCTCCCTTGCCTCCCTCTCCTTCTGCTCCCCCACCGGGAAGCTAACTGAATCCACTTACTCCCTCGACCACTTCTCAGTCAAGTAAATTACCCTCGGCAGCCCACAGGTACCCTTCCTCTCCTTTTTCTTGGACTCCTCCATGATCTTCTCGTGGAAGGTCAGCAAGGGGCTAGCCCACTCGAGCTGCCTAGGGACTGCGAAGTGGACCTGGGTCCCCCTGTCCTGGCACGGGATATCACGAACAAGAGGACCGCGCCCATTGTGTAACCAGCCAAAGCTAGCCCATACGTTGCCGCTATCTCGTTGCCCTTTGGGTAATTCAAGTTATACCTGATGGCTTGGATTTGCTTTGCAGCGGACCCCCCCAAGGGAAACGCTCCATGACAATGACGTGAAGGGACCGACAGTCCCTCGGGGTCGAAGGATTACTGTTATAGTTATTGCACCGACCAAAGGAACGGTTCCGGTGCGAGTTTATCGCTCCTGGGTCCTTCTCGTCAAGCATCTCGCCAAATCCACCAGGGCTTTCCTCGCACGGCGGAACTGGACTTCCCCCGAGTTCTTCTTTTTACATGTCCAATGCGCACAGGACAATCTCCAAAAGCTTCCTCCAGTTCCGAATCTGCTCAATCCCATCCCTTATGGCATTGCACACGTCGAGTGCCTTCGCGGTCCGATCATAAAACTCATTCAACGTGGGATCCACGGTCGTGGACTTCGGGGCTCGTACCTTGAGCGTGATCGCATGTAACTGCCCGTGCAACGAGACGAACGCGTCGAGGAGCCTCCGGGTCCATGCGATGGAGCAGCTCATCGCCAGAGCAGCCGCTCTCCGTCTTGCTTCAGGAAGGACTCAAGGGCGGTCTCCTGAACGCCATTCACCCCGTTGGGAGAGGACGAGGGCGAAGCCAGAGGGTCTGAGGTATGGCTGGGAGGGTGGCGGCTGAGGCTGAGGATGGAGCGGCCACCGCTGTCGTGGCGGCGGCGGCGGTCGGCAGCTACATGCATGGTGGTGATCAAGAAAACGGGAAAAAGAACCAAAAAAATAAGAAGATTGAAACTTGGGAAGGACAGAGAGATAGAGAGAGACGAAGATGATCTTTTTGGCAGTTAAAAGAAAAAACGATCTAATTACCTGTCGAGAAAGATCAACCGAAAAACAAAGAAAGAATCTAACCAGAAAAACTATAAAAAAAAAAAAGAAGGGAGAGATTCATGGCTGGGACGGTCTGGCCACGGGACCATAGTAATTAGGCGCTTCTACGACAACGTTTGATCAGAAGCACGTATGGTGGGACATGGAGCTCATGTCGGAGCACGTGACGAAATGGGCCAAATGGCCCACGAAAGGAGGTCTGGGAGACGAGGAATAGCACAGGCTCACACATGAACATTAGAGTCGGGCTACATTCTCAAAATTTGGAACGATAGAAATTAGCGACCGAGGCTCATTTCTCACGTAGATTATGAGTTAATAACGGAAGCAACACGTAATAAACTCATTGCAGCCAGATAAAAATTAAGGGCATTGATGCTCCTGCAGTGCCTCTGACAAGATACCGGATCCGGCATAAACGACATGGTCAGGGAGCTTCTTCCGGATGATCTCGACATCGCCAGTGCATCCGAAATGACATTATGATTAAATTACAATAAATGCCGAAATGATTTATCGGAATAACATATGGTGATGATGGGGTGATAGCTGACAATGCGAAACGTACAGCATTGGGCTCCTATCAGACAGACGTCCCTTTTGCAATAAGGTTAGGGATACGTCCTCGTCTCCAGGAGCAAGGCAACGTTATTTCGTGCTCTTTCTTTTTTAAAATGATACACCATCATTATGAACCAAACCAAATGGCCTTTTTCATTCACAAAATAGAAATCCCCAAAATATCCATAATACGGCTTTAAATACCAAAAATTGGGCAAAACCTAACAATAGGAAGAAGACTGCATTAAGAAAATAACAATAGCTCCATCACCTTGGACCCACATTATCCAACTGCAGCAAATGTCAATTGCATAGGCATATAATGTACTAAAGATCCAAATAAAAAGGCTTTCATATTCATGGCTTAGCTTGCAATTATTGGGCACTAACCATGATGAGCTGATGATTACTCCGATGATGACATCAATTGGGGACCGTCTTAACTCTTAAGCACCACAGCAAGCAAATATTCAGACCAATCATCTAGAGCTTTGACCGGATGATTTTGACATTGAATGCTGTCATTATTAAGACTGCAAAGGAATTTTCCGATTTGGTGCACAGGCTTAGCTAGAATAAATAATGCAACGTCACAGTTCAAGCCATGTAGTGAGAAAATATGACACTTCTAGAAAGGCCACAAAAAATCCTTATATTTTTATTGCATTATTATTCAGATTGGCCCGTAAGATAACATACGAGATGATTAATGCGATTGTTTCTACATCTGCATCGAGACACACCTAACTTTATTTCTTTGTTCCAACTTAATTCAAGCAACAGAAGTATTCCTACCCTTCTCCATTAGTGCAATCACCAGGGCAGAACTCTTTCTTGCAGTGAAAAATTACCTCAAAATAGAGTTCCTAGCCCATTTCTGGTCTCCATAGACCGTTAATTTCCAGAGATACAATCACAGCCTGCAGCTCTGTCGATTCCAATAGCTCATCCACGACCAATTTCGTCCCTTTTCATACTCCTGTCCCTTGCAAACAACAAACTGAGAGAACAGATGGCTCTAAATTCTGAAGGGACGATTTTCAAAGAATGTGTTTCTGGTGGGGCTCAGTCATGTGTTCCCTCCCTCCATCGCACCCATACACTGAATCTCAAATCTCCAGAGTATTAACTCCGCATCGAACAAGTTATGGCAGCATGTAGTGTTACCCCTGCATTTGCTTCTTTCGCAGAAAGCAGGGGCACATGAACCATGCGAGAACCATTATCTCTTGTGCCTTCATGATTAGAACATTACGAAGAGCCAAAGACTTCCACGAGGACGCCGGATTGGCCAGTAAATATCACATACAAGGATATAAACTAGAAAGCAGAATTTGGAACTGACCTGAACAAAAATGATATTCAACATTTCTACTGTTCGCACTATGGCATGTACTTTGACTAGAACCATCAATCTGTCGGTATACCTGTCATGAAAAATGTGTTCTCAGACTAGGCACTTAATTTAAGCAAAGACTTAAATTGTTGCGACCAAAAAATTAAGTGACATCATGCAAGTTACCTAGCAGAGAGAGCCATGTACAAACACCAGTAAGATTTGCTGACAAACTAACAATATTTACCCATCAGAAATGAAGCAATCATAGCTTAAGGGCAGTCTTGGGTCTCTAGTGTTCATTTAAAGCCTTTCCGCACCATAGAGATGATGAAGTATCAACAGCAGCAGCAACAACAACAACAATAACAGAATATATGTACAAGCACCACCACCACCATAAAAATTAAGTGCGGAGGCTTATAATGAAGATTAGAAGAACTGATCATGAGCATCCTTTCATCATTGGGCAAATGAAGGAAACCAATATCAACAAAACAAGATCCAGATCACAGAGCCACCAAAGTCTGCAGCAAACATTTTCAGAAAACGTTGTAGAATCTAGTAGTCATTCTCCATGTACAAATTACCTTGTCAGGGTGGGTTTTGAGGCAATAAAAGAGCAAAGAAGCTAACAACTAACGCCGACCAGTTACATCACCCTTCTAAAAGAGATTAAAAAGACATTAGATTTAAAGAGCTGAACTATCAGGCCAATTCCGATCAGCAAATAGCTCAGAACCAAAGAGAGCAGTCTGAGCTCATCCAGAAGTCCCAAATAAAACTGTCTGGTAAATGCCCTCAGATCTCATAGCTTTCAACAAATCATTTGCAGCATTAAGCAATGGAATTCATCAGAAGCTCATCCACCCTCACCAGCTTGCCCCTACTCGCATAAACGCACGCACACACGCCCCAGCACGTAAGCACACGGACAAACACACGCCCGCATTCACACACACACACACACAAACACGTATAGATAGATAGAGAGAGAGAGAGAGAGAGAGAGAGAGAGAGAGAGAGAGAGAGAGAGAGAGAGGGGCCGCGGCAAAGGATGAAATTGCTAATGACGAACAATGACCACGCAACCGCTCAAGATTAACATGTTTTTCCATCATTGGGCAAGAACAGAACAGACCAGAACAGAATGAATCCTCAAGAAGGGAAGTAATGAAGTCAAGAAAATCTCAAGGCATCGACACATCGATCAGACCCCAAGCCTTAGAAAAGGTTGCAGCTTGTCCAGATAGCTAACTGGTTAAGCTTTTCTATATACAGCTCATGAAAAGCAGTGATTTTTCTAGAGTTCATGAAGCGAGAACACCCTCAGATCTCATAGCTTTGAACAAATCATCTGCGGCATTAAAGCGCAGCCATCGCCAATCGCCCTCAGCTCACCACCACCGCACCGAAGACCGTGCAAGTGCGTGCGATAGCTTGTGTACGTAAGCGCGCGCGAGTGTGTGCAGAGTGCGATGGTAGTGAGACGAAGACGAAAGGCGACGGCCGGCGCGAACCGCTCAACAGTTATCATGTTGTCCATCATCGGGCGTATCAGAAACCCTTAAAATCAACGCGACTGACATTTTAGGCAAAAAAAAAAAAAAAAACCGAAAAACCGAGCAGAAGTAGAACACAGAATCCGACGAAGCTCCGAGGTTAAAGGATCGTTTCATAACCGCGCCGGGAGTTCATATGAAAATGTGGCATGAGATCAACCGTAAACTGTCTCAACGGAGTAAGACCGAGCACAAAAAGAACGGAGATGGTCTCAAAACTGCCGCCATTTTTGGGCTACAAGATCGCCTGCACTTTCCAGTGGGGAGAGGAGGAAGGCAATTAGGGTTTTAACGGGTAGCGGGAGACTATTTATAGGCGATTTCGTAATGGGCCGACTTGTTTCATGTTCGGCCCAATTAGTTCTCCAAAATGGCTCTTATTTTATTTCCAAACAGTCAGTTAATCGCGAACCGTTCGATTGTTGTTCATCACAAATGTGTCGGTAATACCAATTATGCCAACCCGATCCATCCGAACATGGTCCAGAAAAATCTCACGGCTGTCGATGTATCTCGATTAATTTCCCTTCCTGGTTTCAGTAGCAAATGGAAAGGTCGATCGATTTCGGTGCGTATGATGAGACCATGACATATTCTGTCGCTCCATCTCTTCAAAACCCTGACGAGTCGAACCACTCAGTTAAATGAATAATGGATGAGGGAAGGACACACAACTAGTCAAAAGGGTTCAATTATTGCTTTCAAAGCATGCTTAGCGAACAGCAGTTCAATAATACAAGAGTTAAAAATTAACACCACAGATAAAACTACACCAATGTCCATTCAATCAGACTCGGCCTGACGATTAAGACCAGAAAAGGGGGGAAGGGAGAAAGAGAGCCGGAAGAAAGAAATCGATAGAGGGCTTACTTAGCAATTACCAAACAGCTGCGCTTCGGAGTTCCGACTCTATACGACTTAATACAGGTGGTGACTGAATCTCCATACACTACTTCCTTCCTCCTCCTCCCCCTTAGTGCTTCTCGCATTTACGAGAAAACAGTTTCCCCTACCCTTTTCTTCCCGAGACCTTTCTTCTATTCACAAGCCAATTTGGTGTCGAAGCTGCTGAGGCAGATCGCGAATGCCTGGAAAGCGGACAGAGGATACCGGTAGTCCATTGTGAACATGTCCTTCCCGACCTTCCCGAACTGGAGTATGATCTTGTCATGATCGGATGGTGCAGGCTGGCTTGGGGTTGGGGTTGGGGCGCCAGCGGCCGGCTGGTTTGCCGCTATCAGCTGGAAGTTCTTCACGGATGCTACCGTGACTCTTCCCCGGAAGTTGAGGCACCAGCACTGCAACTGTTCATGCCACCTCGGTGCCTTGTTCCTGAGGACTAGAGGGCGTTCCTTCCCACCATCCTCTCCTTCCTCCCCCTCTGCCCCTCGGGTGGGTCCTGCAATGTCCGAGAACCGTGAGGAGCTGAACTCAGTCGAGGAGTCAATGAACTTGGAGAAGGAGATGCTCCGGAACGAGTCCTCAAGAGAGCGGGGGAGGAGCTCGGGTTGCCCTGGCACTGTCCCACCGGGCTCAAGGGCCGAAGTAGGGATTGAGTGCATCACACAGTGCATTCTACGAGGGCCCCGCGTGCCCAGCACATTCAGCTCATAGGTGACCTGGGCAATGTTGTAGCTCCCAGTGGGGACCTTGGGTGAAACTTTCTTAGAGTAGAACCTTCGACTCCGCCCCGGTGGAGACAGCTGGGTATTGTTGTATGGAGGCTGTGTGTCATAGATTATGAATTTGGTACCAAGGAAATTCGACCTGAAGTGAGATAGATAAACGATTAGCTCAATATGCAAAATTATCTACTTTTCCAGTTCTACTTCTACTTACTGATACAGTAGACAACTACATATAACCAAATAAATTGCCCTAAAAAATAAGCTACTATGTTTTTTGAACTACTCTGAGCATATATATCTGTGATGATCCGAGAGTGCAGGACTGACCAAGGAATAGATAAATTACAGCTAGGGCATCTTAAGAATATACTCCACCACCCAGTATTTCAAACATGAGTACGTAAAAGGATGCAAACCAAGTAATGTCTTTACAGTTTAGATGCAAAGAACAATTCAACCAAGTGTTGAAAACACAGACATCAGTTGCCGAAGTGCTTATATAGCACAAGCTGGGATGGACATACCGAAGGCTATCTAGGCAGAACCAACCTCAGAGGCTGTCTTAGTGAATAGTGATAAAGGTTACCCTTATAGTAACTGTGAATTATATCATCCAGCCAAAAAACAGAAAAGAAAAAAAAGTGTGAACTATATTAATGTTGTGTTAAATGGGGAAATCTTGAAATTGTGATAGGAGGACATTAAATTGGAAGATATTGTATAATGTAACACGCGCCTGCATCATCCATAAAAGGAAACAATTCTCCCGCAGGGAAGTATCGGTTTGCATTAAATTCCTCACCTCAGTTTTCCGATGTAAGTACTACTTGATCTTGATATATTATCTGCATCCATGGAGATGACATACTCCGTATAGGTAGTTCTTCGCGTCCGTTTTGCAGAGAGAAGAAACTTTCCATTTTCAACAAGTAAAACTGAAGAAGGTACAGAATTAGTCAAACCACAAGCTCAATATAATAAGGTCATCTACCAAAATATTACAAGTTATTTAGTCTGGGGTAATGCAGAAAGCTATTAGTAGAACAGCTGAATAATTCCAAGCGGCAAAGCACTTCACATCCAATTTCAACAGACCAAAAGAATTGAATTCTAAACAGGCTGAAATGTTTCCTTTCAAGGAAGAAGACTATAATTACACGCCAAAGAGGGAAATATAGATTTGGTTCGTGTAAAGATTGTATTCAGAAGCAATCAGTAGCTACTGTTTAGTCGATCAAAATAAACACAACAAAGAATACCCAACGGATCAGTTATTGAGGGATATTTGTTGTTTATTGCCGATAAACCCAAAGAGTGTCCATGATTTCTCATCCTTAGTGCAACTACAGTGATGTCAAGTGGCATTTGACCTAACATCTACAGTAGGTCACTGGTATGGAGTACTACTCAAAGATTTTCGGATGCAGCCATTGATGAATGGGACTATGCAAGACAACACATTCCCATTCCTAATCTTTCGGCAGGACCTTGCTTACCAATAGTAGCATAATGCTGAATATTACCAAGCACGAGTCTTGCAAGAAATCTAGGAAATAGGAAAAGGGCAACATCTACGTTTCAAGATAGGATTCCTGCTGCAGAGATGCTGATGAAATTATGTTCATCAGGAAAATAAAGAAGCTCCCTAGTCTAGGACAAACAACTGATTTCAGATTATAGAGGCAACAGTGGGTGCTAAGTGCACCACTTGCTTCTATGGGCTATCTTGGTCCGGGCATGAATCCACAAACTAAGACAGGCCTTAAAGAATGTTCAGACAGCCAGAATGCAGAGTCAACCAGCAAATTCTCAGCCGCATGTTTAATCGGTTTTGTGGAGCTAATCTTTTTCCCATCTTAGTTAGATAGAGGGCAAATTGTTGATTGATCATGACTTATACTGCAGGGTTGCCAATGGATAAAGTAGCTACAATGTTGTAGTACGATAAATAAAGGGTTGACTAATACTACTTTACATGTACTGACTTAGATGAAGAAAAGCCCTCCATAAATCATATACAATCTTAACCA
Source organism: Punica granatum (assembly GCF_007655135.1). Lineage (NCBI taxonomy): Eukaryota > Viridiplantae > Streptophyta > Magnoliopsida > Myrtales > Lythraceae > Punica > Punica granatum. Next base: position 6,692,238 of record NC_045130.1, read on the forward strand.
TGCATCTACATCCCCCAACTGACAAACATTCAGACGTACGAAATACATCCAACGTGTAAAAGTTGAATCTAATACAAGACCAGGCACAACAATGCATCATTTCAATTTTCAAAATATATCTAAAACTAGGCATCTTAAAGCTTGAACTCTTACCAGGACTAAGGCAAAGGAAGAGGTGGTAAGTTAAATTAGATTTGTCTCTCTTAATAAAACATTGAATGGTTCCATCCCGAGGCCCCGGCTGTGAAATAAATAAGAGATAGTGTCAGTAGGCCCAACACAATATAACCGATATATAGTAGAATAAGTATGAATGAGGTACTATAAATTATGTATCTAATTTTGTGCTTATGCCTTGTACGGCATGTAAAGAAAGGCAGTTGCATTTAAGATGATCGTTTAAGCAACCCTTTACAAATTTAGTAAAATATCACACCACTCAAACAATACCTGCTTCAGTGAAACAGGAAAAGTGATCTTCCCAGATATTTCAGGATTTTTGACAATTTCTTTGCACATTTCCCTCCATGAATGACAAACAGCAGCACACGCAACGACATGTTTGCGAGCGGGCCACGTGCTCTCACTTGCTTCTAATCTCTTGATCACGTCATGTAGAAGCTCAGGTGGTAAACTGGCCCACCGACTATTCTGTATCACAGGGGGAGGATCATGTAATTCATGCACTGAACCATGTGATTTTCCTCGGTGATGGCCCAGCAACCTCACATCAAAACTCCGCCTAGATAAGCTTCCAAACCCGTCCCTCACGTCACGAACAATACTTCTGAACGACATTTACGCCAGTCCACTGATAGATGTGCCAGATCAAAGCATCCTTTAACGAGCTCGTATGAACTTGATAACGCTTCAGCCGAATAATTGCCACAAACTGCCACAATCACATCAAAACACAAATTTATCAAAACTACCTTCCAATTCAATGCTCATCCATGAAGAAAGGGAAAAGAAGAGAGAGAGAGAGAGAGAGAATGGAAGCAGAGTGGGGAGAGGCACAAAGCAAGAAAAGAAGATTCCCCGAAAAAGATGGGTCTCACATGGACCTAAAGCAACTTATAATACCAGGCTTTCATGAGAAACATCTTTTGGCGGGTTTTAAGTTCATTAAGAAACCAAATTGTGAATTAAATCCCCCTTCATGTTAGAAAGATAATTCAAAAGAAGAATCTTCAGAAAAGCAAAAGAAGAGCACGTCCCGGCTGTAATAAATATATATAAATCCAAAAGCCAACAAAAGAATACAAAAAAAGTTAAAACTTCGATTGAGTAAAAAGCATCCACAAGTATATGTTAAGAACCCCATTCCAGTAACAAAGAATCATAATAATTTGATTTGATCAAATCAGAACCCTTAATCGCACGCTAGCCGTGGCAACATACAGAATCTGATCAGAAATGCAGCCAATCACTTATCACAACTGTCGAACCCTCGTTCTAGCGATTAAAGGATTACCAAGGTATCACTATTAAAAAATCTTCACAATCCGAGAGCTTACCTATAATAAAAAACTTCACTAATATTAGAGCGGTTGACACAATTGAGACCCAAAGATTGAAGCTTCAGCGCAGAAACTCAGCTAAAACTCAAAACCATGTCCTAAAATCGAGCAGAACACATGAATTAATCACACAGACAGAAGATCGTCCTCATCCGACCAGAGCTTCAAGAAGACCAATGCCCAATTGGAACGGTCAACCGGACAGACCGACCCCTTCATACACAGAACAAACAAAAGAGCCGGAAATTGCAAGGAAATGAAAATCGGCCTGCCACCAAACAAGAACTAGAAAGACCCAACAACCCCAGTTGAGAAAACACTGAAAGCTAATCCCTTAACTGATGAGCTGAGTTATCACAAAACAAAGATCAAGAAAAAAGGCAAACCACAGAATCTAACAGGCTTGGTAGCGAAAAGGACCGTGCTTTGCCCAGGAAACAGACAGAAATCCAGGTTTCCCCAAGAGCGCAGGACAGAAACTGAAGGATCTGACGGTACAGATGCTCAAACACAGAAGCTCATCAGGCCCAGAAAGAACAAGAAACGAAATGGAAGAAGAAGAAGAACAATAACACCACAGAAACTGAAGCTGGGCGGAGATCACAGCTCATGAGTTAGCTCACCTTCCCCAGATCTCTCCCTGTCTATGTCTTTCTCTCTCTCTCTCTATCACTTCAGATCATACACTTTACATTGAGCAGATTTTCTCTCTCTAAAAAGTCTTCCCAATCTAAAAGCCTCTCTCTCTCTAGATTCTCTCTCTAGACTCCCTCTCCTTCTCTTACCTCTGTGTCTGTCTGTGTCTGACTACGCCCAAGAAATGGACGCCAAATACTCATTAAATCCAATTCACGAACCAACACGGAATTAATTCTAAATTCTAAATTAATAATATACAAAACTAATAAAGATTGAATGATTTTTAAAAAAACTTATTATTATAATTAATTTAATATTTTTATTAATTAATTCACCAGAGCTCGTTTGCTTCCCACTGACTTTCTCGTGAAATGACCACGGTAGCCCTGACGGTTGACCTTAGACTTGCCGTTCAACTGCCGTTACCCCCGACACATGGCGGCTTCCCAATTGAGGGCCAGCACTCCCTCGTTGATTCTGGCAATGGCAAGGGTTTTCCTTTGCTAAATTTTCCTCCTCTTATTTTTGCTTCTTCTTTTTTTTTTTTTCCTGAGAATAGCAGTGGTCAAAAAATATTAACCCGTCTCGGACAAAAGAACGTGAAAAAGCACGCACACCATGTCATAAGAGTTGCACTTCTATCATGTTATGACGTACAATATGAGTTATTGAATGAGTATAAACAGTTGAACAAATTATTAAATTTTACAGGTTATTAATATAAATAAATACACATATAAATTATTAATTAAATCAAGTGTCCCGCATGCTTTCTATCAACCTCATATTTAAACATTAGACGGCCCATTTTTTGTCGTTGGAAGTGGATGGCTCATGGGAATTGGATGAGGCATGCAAAGTGAGGACTGAAAAGAGAATAGATGAAAAGAATGGGGAGCGGAAGTAGGATTTCAAGGGAAGTGGCGGTTGTGATCTCACGCACTATGGTGCACGGCAACGAGACGGAGGTGCAGAGGCTGACTGGTCCCCGACGGTACGATCTGTACGGTGGATCGTATTGACCGTACACGTGGACGGTCAGGATGGCTTGTCGGATGGCCAAGGGCAGTGGGTTCATGTGAGGGGAATTATTGCTTGGGGCACGCTGCCATCATGAAGGCCTGATGCCTGCGAAATGACATATTTGCCCCCGATCCAGGTTAATAATTCTTTATGGATCAATTAAGAAATAAATTAATCTATTGAATGACTAGTTATGCGTTACTCTCTTTTCAAATAATAAATTAACAACTCTTCAAATGTGTGAATCAACTATGTAGTCATATTTTCATAAATATAAAGTTACAAACTATCTACTTCGTGAGTTCATCCATCCTAATCACATCCTTATATTTAAATAATGACGTAAGATCTAAATTACGTGATAAGTATTGGCCCACTTCATGCATCATCGAACCGATAAGAAAAATCTACCTTTGGATTTTATAACCGAAGCAATCATGGAAATGCAAGAGACAATTTGGTAATTCGGTACCCAACCTATTGCTTTCCTTCGAGGCATGCATTGAAGCAAAGTAGGTGGCTTTTTGACTTTGCGATTTTTGGTATTTTCCCCTTTTTTCTACTTTTAAAGAGAAGGGATCCTATGAGGGCTTGATGTTATGTAATAGTTGTTTTCAATCAATAGGTTAATTAGTCATATCCAAGCTTTCTTGCCTAACCATAATCGAGCATCTCAAGTATGGAATCACCGGAACTGCATCATCCAATATTTGAGATCCCATTTATCTTATCATATATAAAAAGCATTTCGTTTCATAAGTTCAATTCAGTTGATTTCTTCATTGATCCAATGATTTATATATATATATATATATATATATATATAGCTCGGCAAATATTGCTCCTTCATTTAAGTTGCTTCCATCTATGTGTGACCGAAAATCCTAATCCCATTCCCCGATCCTTAATTTAGTAATTTGAACGTGGATTGTCCTCCAATTTGCTTGTCACAGTTTCATTACCATATTAATATTGTGGACAGTTCTCAATTCTCATCCACGGATAGGTTGACTTTGAGAAGTCAAAAGACACGACCCCATAACCTCTCTTTTCGAAAAAATAGGATTCCTTCACAGACTTTCTTTCTTATCCAATCTAATCACAATAACAGGCTTTCTTATTTAAATCTGTCATTCACTATTGGATTTCTTAATCACTTCAAACAATCAAATGGCTATAATCTTAAAAATAAACAAAAATAATAATAAAATGTGACGGCCTAACAGATTATTATAATTATATCGAATGATGTCGAATGATGATTATTGCACAAAATATACCCGGGACGTTTACTAGCTATTTGTTAGAAAAATTAATTAAAAATATGAGATAATTGCTTACAAATATTATGGCAATCGAGAGCTCAGCAATGCGATCGCGAACTATTTCTTTGATCACATCTTCCTTCAGCTCGCCGTCCTTCGAATTCTTTCAAATGTTTATCGAGAATCGAGGCTTCATACAGAAATGTGCGAGAAATAGATATCTGGTATCTCCAGTACTCAAGATAGAAATAGTTGTTTTTGTGCAGGTACCATGTCATCTCTGCTTGAGATGAGCGATCTTGTATTGCGGGAGGTACATCGAGTAAATACCGATCGATTTTGATCGTAATTTGGCAGAAACATGCGCCGGCATATGTTGCGGTTGGCCAAGAGGGGAAAAAGAGTCAAGGGGACGGCAAATTTTAGTTGCCAATTTTGAACCATTTTCACATATGCAAAATCTATCGATCAGATCAGATCAGATCAGATCCTGCGGATGTAATCTCATCCACCGCTGCCTGAATCTAAGCCCCACATGTATGTCCTATCCCTTTACTCAACGAACTTCGATGTCCCTATAATTCCTATTTTACTTATTTATTGCATTTTTTTTAATTATCATTTTATTTAACAATACCAATACGAAAGTCTCGTTTATATCCATAAGTTTATACTTTCTCTTAAATTGAGTTGTGGTGATTTCGGGATTATTTTAGAACGCATGTCGTAATTATGCCGATGTATCAAATTAACAACTTATTCAATATCTTACCCCGAATGTTCTCTCTTTCAATTTTATCAAATATATCTTCGAAAAGACGTTATCTTTTGCTTGAAAATTACCAAAACTAATATAAAAATTTCTTCGAATTATATAAGTTGTCTTGAAACTTATCCATATTTTCCCATAAGCATTTCTCTCTTTTTATTTTCACTTAAAATGGAAGGGAAATGCGGTGACAATTGTAAAAAGGAATGAATAAAATTCAGACAGCTTGCCGATGAGAACGTCCATGATAATTTCATTACAAGATAATTGCAAATTGCAAGAGGATATGGAGAGCATGTTTTGTTCGTAGATTCGTATATATAAATAATATTCTGATATCTTTTACAAAATATAAATTACATGATTAGATAAAATTAGTTCGAGAATACGATAGCAATTATCAGGAGCACAATTTTTCTTGGCCAGCCGGCAACGGTAAAATTACAGTATTGTAAAAATAAATGAGTTGTTTTTTTTTTGTAATTATCAGGTTAAATTTTAAATTTTATTTGTGAATTACGTTAGGAAGTTCGATCGTGCTCCGACTATTATGATATTATATCACATCCTCTTAGTTAATGTTCGATGACATAATGGACATGGGATAGGTGACGATTATGACCTCAAACATGTGCGCTGAAAATTGGGGTTGAAGAGTCCAAAACCAAAAGGAAACCTTTCCATATAAACTATAAATTCGATGAATCTTACTTCTCGAAACAGCTTCATCTCCAAAACACAAGTCCGATAATGCATAATTATATCCTTAACTATACGTTTATGGATGTGCGTGTGTGTATATATATATATGTATGTATACGCCTGTGTCCATATGAATGAGCTGGGTTACTTCATCAATAACAAGCCTAACACATTTCAATCATTGAAAATAACTTCAAAGTTGTAATTGATTGTCATCAATGATTAAGAAAGTGATAGCACTAGCTGCACTTGTGCTTGTGGAAATTGGCATTGAATACCCCAAGTAGAAGCAATTGGTTTTATTAAAAAAAATAATACATATAATAATGAAGTTTCCCCCACGAAACTCCTTTAGTTGTCATTTCCCAATGTAGACAACAGTATATCCCATATAATGAAAAGAAAAAAGAAAAATAAATATCAACGTGGTGGGTTGATTGAAATAGTTGGACATTTTTTTTTTCCTTCAATAATATCTCATGTTAGAGTATTGTGAATAAAAAAAATCTACGTTGGGGGAGCTTTACCCCTTAATAGGTTGACTCGGTTCGACTGAATTAGTTTGAATCTAATTTTGCTTCTGAATGCTACCGGGCACGCCAAAAAAAACAAATATTGAGAAAAAAAAGGAAAAGTGAAAACAATGCTTGAAAATGTATCGTAATGTATAAATAGAATTATTCACTATCACCAACCTTCACGTCGTCGTGCATAAATACTAGTTATTATTTTCTCGTACTATCTAATTCTGGAGCTTTCTGGACCCTACCGTGGTAATATGTTATAGCGTGGTTGACAAAAAATTGATTTGGACTATAAATGTAAAGAAAGAAGGAAATTTCAAATTTGGGTTGGGTAGGATTAAGTGAAAGAAAGTTGACTCGAGTAGTTCTCACTTCTCAGAATTAATGGAAGGGACAGAACAAAAGATGTCTCAATTGACATGTGAAAGAGGTTGGATTCTTTTAAATCTTCTCTTCTTGACCCGAGAGGCATGTAATTGGGCCTCCAGCCCAACAAGCGAACCTTGAAAGAAAGAGGAAGCCGACGGGCCCGTTAGGGCCCAATCCAGCTTTATGGTGAATTGGAGAACTAGAGATGAAAAATTTTGGAGTGGCACTCCACATCTTCAACATCCAGGAGATTCCTCCAACCAATTGGGACATAATTCTTTTTTGTTTAGTTACTCTTAATAGCCTCTGTCCATGTACTTCGAGGGAGAAGATAGGAAGTGTGCGCAAAACATCTTCTCTTGACTCCATATTAGAACACCCGATTGATTATCGAGACACATATAATTTCAACTGACAAACATAGATTATCGGCGTCAGTTGACGACGTTCAAACATCAAAAGTTATTACGAGGACGAAGTCCGTGCTCTACAACTTGAATTAATGCACAACAAGAGCAAAGGGGTACCAAATCTTATGTCCTATAATCACATATTACAAACCCACCATAAAGTTGGAGCCCTAAAGGGAAAAAAGGATAAAAGGAAACAACAATATAAGGAAAAATAATGCACAAATTAAAAGAACAAAACAAAAGAGAAAAGAAGAAAAAACAAAAAGGTAAAGGGAATTTGGACAAGATAATAATTACATCATCATGTCATGCGGTGACTTAATGATATAACTGGGGAGCCCAAATTGAAGCATTGATTCACTCATTTATTCATTCATCAGGTGTCAATCAGACGGTCTCTGGTCCAGTAGTACTTCCCTCCTTGGATCGAGCATCATCATCTGCATGAGCCCCAATTAGCTCAACCTTCTGGGATTTCCTGTCTTCTCGGATCTTCCCCCACAGCGTGCAGTAGAGCCCACCCACCAGCATAAGTGCCCCTCCCACCCTGCATCATCACCACATCATTGCATATGTCTCAGTTCAAAAGCAACTCTCGCCCGAACCTGGTCCAGAAATGGGCCACAGTATAGTGTACACGGTTGATCTCTCTCATACGTAACCAAGAGGTTTCTTGTGTGATTATTGTCAATAGGACTTTTTGTGCCTCTCTGTTTGCGTAACAAGAAGTAGTCGATGTCACTTTTTAGTTTTCAAGATTGACTAGGAAAGATCCCACGACCCCAGTAAGGGAAGAGGAGGAATGAATGTATGTCCAGACTATATACCTTCCCCAGTAGAGAGTCTCTTTCCAGAGGAAAGCAGAGAAGATGGCAGTGACGACGAGAGCCAAGGGAGTGAACATTGCGGTGAAAACCGGCCCTTTCTTCTCTACTGCCCATACTTGAAGCCAGTATGTGATTCCTGTCACGATCACTCCCTGCATTCCCCGCCGCCCTCATTATTCATGAATGATTTGATTATCTAGAGAATTTCTAATTTATATAGATAGAAAACTACAAAAAGAAATGAATAAAATTAATTAACATGGCCTATTATTTCATGCAAAGTGAAATCTTTAATTTTAAGAATTTAGTTGTTCCTGTTTTTCTGCAACGAAGATCAGCCGGAATGGATAGATCAAAAGCAGGGCGAGTGTTTTAGCTTCTAGGATTGTGACAGACGGACCTAAGGACGCGAGCCTGAATGTGTTGATTAAGTCGTGGATGATTTAGGTGCGGTGATGAGCTGTGATATTTCAGACAGTTAAACAGTTCCTCCCCCTTCCATAAAGCATCTCGTACGCGTGCATGATCGTCAGATGGCATTTGTGAATGGATATTCCATGAGGATCGGAGACGTATCCTGGGCACGTGCATCTACTAGGGCATTCTAGCTAGAGTGGATCAGGTCGTAATCGGATTAAATGAGAGCACTATGAGACATATCACATTCATCCGATGATAATGTCCATTATTCACCTATAGGTCAGAAGATCGAACTACAATGATAATGGCTACATGATTCACAAACCCAAATATGTTCCAAAACCCTAAGCATGATCCTTGGGGATCCAACTCTACTTTTGGACCTAAATTTCTGCCACTTTCCACTATGAACCTTTCTGCGACCAAAAATATTTGCCGGCAGAGGGGATGAAAAATTTGATGTGAGGGGTATGAAGATCTGATATCGATTGAGATTTGATGTGCTTGGAATTTGTAACTATTCCTTGGTTAAATTATGCTTCTTAAATCGAGGAGGGTGTAGCGCAGTGGCGCACGCGTGATAACCAAGAGGTTCTAGGTTCGATATTCATATAAAATCATCCACGTAACAGAAAAAAAAAAATCTGCTTCTTAAGACACAAAAGAAATATATGGAAATGGGAGAGGATCCATACACAGTAGACAACCGAGAGGAGGTTGATGTCCCACCCGAGCTTCCAGGCGGATGGGCTTCTCTCCACCGCGACTGCCCAGAAAGCCGACTGCACGCAGCTGAAGAAACACTGCAGCGCAGTGAGACGCAGCTTCGCAGGATACTGCTTCACTATGGGACCCTGCCCAGTAAACAAAACAAAGTGGAACACGTGTAATTTCAAAGTTATCTTGTACTTTTATCATCAATATGAAAATATTCACGCATATAGATATATATGAAATGTTTATATGTATATCTTTTTGTGTGTGACTGGACTCTTTTTGCCTGAGCTGCAACAGCTTGCGCTATAGGAAACTGATCAATAATGGATTCACAAAACCTATTACCCGAATATAGAGCATACTAGAATTCAACTTTGGGTTATGGTCCATACAATTGTATGCCAAAGTGACCTATCCTTTGCTTTATGTACCGATCGACATATTTGGGGCCATGAGATATTGTCAAGGGTGTCTCTTATCAATTAGAAAGCTTTTTTCTAACGCTCGATTAGCAATAACGAGAGATGTCTTCATGAACTCAAACATCTCCCAAGTTGGCAGATGTACGTAGTGGAATTAGTGGTAATTATATAATCATAGTACTGCACGAGAAGATTTCAATGCACAAATCTCCTTTAGGTTTATTGCGTGATTAGTGCAGATGACGACGTAAGGCTGGGGTGAGGAGAAAGTTGGCGAACCTGAAGAACAAGCCACAGAGACCAGAGGACGTTGGAGGAGAGCATGAGGAGTGAACCCTTGACCCACTGATGATCCCTTGAGCTCGAGACATCCTCAGTTGGGTGATTCATCGTTTTCGCTTGGTTATTGTTTGATGACATGTACCATTTCAGCATGATCTTCACTTGGGGCCCCCTCAGAAAGGCAAACACCATTGCCCCAGAAACTCCCATCACAGCACCCACCACTTTTGCTATCCCATGGAATCTCCTTATCGAAATGCTCTCCATCCTTGCATTATAACCAATCAATCGATAAATCGATAAAATGAATTCCATGGAATTATATCGAAGATATTTTCCCTTTGCTCTTTCGGTTCTTCCCATTTTACCTTAAACAAACAGCGATAATGAAAGTGATGGCTGGGATTATGTTGGTGGTGGCAGCAGCAAATGTAGCGGTGGTATGGTTGATTGCAACACAGTAGAGGTTTAAGCTGAGTGTGAGCCTGAAACAGTGCAGGAAAACATATGTTTATCACTCCATGAGTATGCCGAATTAAATAAAACGAGTCACGATTAACAACAACACGCGCCATGTGTGCAGTAAATGGCATAACTTTCGCTTTGCATGTCCATCCATGTTTACGGAATGTGAGTTCTCATGCAATGTTGCTTGCATAAACAATTATTTGCAATTGAAACAGCAATAATGAACGTATTCATCATTCTTTTTCTTTTTTTTTTTTAATACCGGCGGCCCAACGTTGGTCTCTTTTATCAAAAGAAATGTTTATTAAATGACTTTGTATCATGTACCGAGTTCAAGATGGCGAGCTTGAAGTTGCAAATTATTTATAACCAGTCAAAGAACCGTACCCGCAGAACGAAACCAAGAAGATCTTGAAGAGCAACCCATACGACATGGGAGCATACTTGTTGCTGCAATACAAATGACAAAAACCGAGGATCATCAGCTCTGTAAGTACATATCAGAATCTAGAAAGACGATGACATTTAACTGATCACAACAATATAAAAGAGCTTATCAGTATACCTCTCGAAGAAGAAAGCTAAGGGAGACAGGGCAAGAAAGGCCAGAGCTTGACGGAAGACGACGAATACAAAAGGGTTCATGCCTTTGGAGATCGCAGCCTTGGAGAAGAGAGCCATTCCCGCATAAACTAACTGAACAAAGAGCATTGCGACATAAGGCTTGTGGGACTTCATCTTTTTTTTTTTTCTGTGTTGTCAAGAATATTTTGAATTTTTGATGTGTTAGTGATGATAAAGTTCGAGGTTAGTATTGTTGGGTCTGGGACGTGAAGTTGTGTTCTTGACCAGGACACAACATGTAATTGGAGATGAGGAGAGGAATGGACTCTGCCCTTGTATTTATAGCACTCAGACCGAAATCTGCACGTGCTTTATATGTCGTGTTCCCTTAAGTGCGAGAAATTATTGTGCGCTCCTGGCTATTTGTCCCGGATGAAGTTCCACGGTGCGTATGAATGGGACGGGCAAGTAGTAGGATTTGCGGGCTGTGGACCACCATCAGATGTTATCATTGTTCTGCAGGACAAACTAGTATATATGCTATTAAGATTCATCTACTGGGACCGTAACTGTACATGGTGTGCCAAGAAAGGTGTACTCCCATGACGATAAATGTCATGCTTGCTCTACCAAAATAATGCACCAAAACTCATTGTTAAGCTTTTATTATTAATGACCGTTTTATGTTTTGATGAACTTGGAAAGAAGACTCACGTGGATCCTGACCATTGGCTGGGAAGAAAACCGACTAGGCTCACGATAATATTGCTCACGTTATAGTTTTATCTCTCAAAGAAGAGACCTCGGTTGTTGTAAGTATCAAAGCTTGTCGAGTTCGTGTACCGACTATGATTCACTTTTTCTCGAGATGTACTTTGTTGTCCATAGAAAATTACATACAAAGTGCAAAGGCTGGGGGAGAGCTCTGTACTCTGTAGCATACTACATATCATGACTGAAAGTGCCAAGAAAGGAGGCATAAAAGCTTTGGTTGGTGATGCATTCAATGTCCCTATCTTGTGTAAGGGCCAAGGCAGCATTAGAAGGTCAGTGCGCGAATGCTATAATGAGACACTTGCTAAGGTATTGTTTCAGCATATTTTCCCCATGCCGAACTACCCAAGAACAAGATAGACCATATCCGAAAATGTCTATAACATACGTCAGCTCACGCTACGTATCACTAGAGAACACTCCACCAAAATGCTCGGAGATATCCCTCCCAATGGGTCTACTACACGTACCAAGAATCTGCTATATCGGCAGGGTCCAGAGAACCGAAATGCTTCGATCGGGCTAGCAGGCCGATAAAGGGCCTTGGAGTTAGAGTAGGAAATAGCTATAGAATAGCTTTTGATCCCATAAGGGCAAGGCATGGGTGTAAATAGTCAAGACCACTAAGTCATGTGTGCCATTTGTTTGGGTTTTGCCACATTGATTTGGAAATGCTTAATGTGCACGGAGACTAAAGGAACACCTGATTACATATATCCTTACGATATATCGAGGGCATATATAATTGTCTCTGAGGCCCTACAAAATGTTCATTTTCTGTTGTCGACTCTCAAAACTGAAGATTTAGTTAATTAATCTCTACAAAATTTAGAGTATGAATAATTATTATAGAGAAAATATGATAAAAAAAGAAACCATTATATGGGAAGATTTTTGCTTGTCATGGTCAGTCTGGTGCTTATGGGAAGGAAAAGTCACTTAGATTTTGTCTATTGGGTTGAGTGGATATCCCACAATGGCAAAGTATATCATCTCAACTGGGAGAATCAAACAGTACAGTTGTTCCCATCGATCTATTTTTCCTTTTCCTGTGCGCGAAATTAAGAAATTAGTTTTGTTCTTCTTTTGTCGGAATTCTTCGTTCATCCTACTTCATGCGTACTGTGTCTTATATGGAAATACCAATAAGCAAAATGACGAAATAGACGTATTATTAATGGTCAGATATTTTGAGATAAGATCATTTAAAGTTTTTCCTTGTCGCCAAAATAAAGGGGAATTTGATTGAAGCAAAATTGAGCTTTTATAGGACACATTGTCTCTAAACTTTACGGTCCGTTTGTTTTTAGTAAGAAACATGCGTTTGGACCGACAACAATGTCTGGATGTCATGTGTGAAAAAGCTCAAACCCAGTATACAGAAAAGCTGATAAGATAGGAATGATTGATGCTCTGGTGAATGATATGCATGTATGTGTTTACATATATGAATTTATATGGAACACTTGTATGAGATTATACGCATACGCATATATATGTATCAAAACGATGTAGCTATAAGTCGATGAGACCAGCAGTCCAGCACGATATCTATGTTGATATAATCAACACACATAATTTTATAGTATATATTTCCAAGAACACTCAGCAAAATATATATTTTCAAGAACAAGAATGCTAAAATCCTTTCAAAAGATGCACCTAATAAAGTTCGAGCTCTTGATATTCACTTATACATTAAATAATCCTTGAATGCGTCAAAATCACAATTAATACCATCGTAGAAAAAATTTTGAATTACAAGAATTTTTTAATTGATTATTAAAAATGATGTACCGACACTTTTATGAGATGGCGAACTTTTATGCATAAGAAACGGATGTGATGAAAATAACGAGATATCTATCACCAGAAACATCTACACAGAATTCACCACAAATTATGCTACGATGAGCACCCATGTCTCATTAATTATGTGAGCAGGTGATTGGACTAATGACAATACATTTTGCGCCAAACAGTGAGTCGATTAATGATAAGGAGAAAAAAAATCCTTTCTTAGTCAATTCTCTCCACCGTAAGTTATCAAAAAAATCCTCTCGTAATGGAAGATTTATCAAACTCTTGTCTCATGATAACAAAGGATTAAGTAGCAATGTCATTAACCAACAAAGTGTTGGTTTAATGGTAGATAACTTCTACTCTCGGAAGGAGAATAATACTGCAAATTCAAGCCTATGGAAGCCCACTTGTTTGAGCAAAGAAATTATCTTTAATATCTTTTTCCAGAAATATAAGAGCAATCCCACATATAGCAACGTCATTATATGGTACTAATTAGCTTTCAAATAGTGGCATTTCATTTCAATGTCTCCGACAGTTAAAGTTGGAGAGAACTCACACGGCACAATTTGGCCACACTCCCGAGTCGTACACTTTATCTAGCTTGCTAGGGCTTTAATTTTTTTTACATAAATTTCCTTCTTTTTTTTTTAACCTGTTTGCACCTAAGGGAAGATCCATATAAGATGCAGTGTGTATATATATATATATATAAGCAAAAGCCATTTTACATAAACCGATTTCCATATGTCAAAATTTTTTCGGTAGATCCAGGCCTCAAAATTTTGGTAATAGCATTACTATTTTTTTAAATTATTAAGACAAATTAATGAGTACTCTAAAGAGATAAAACTAATCTATAATCTATAATAATACATATAGTAAAAGAAAATTAATGCATTTATTATGCACTAAATATTTTAGTATATGTAATTATATAATTTTGTGCAAAAAAATTAATAAATTTTAATTTTATTTCCAAGGAAATGTCTCAAATACAATTCTGCCACGATAATAAGTTATTATCGGGGTATTTAAAATAAATTTCGAATATAATTTCTGTGTTCTTATCTTATAACTGCAGCAATTAAGTATATGTATATATTTTTTAGGTGCTAAAAAGTATCCGTTTATAATTCAATCCTTCGGCTTAAAGGAAGGCTATTTTCCAAGGCGTCATGCGCCTTCAGTACAATAATATACTAATAAAGAATTATTGTATACCATAATTTGATAATTTGATCATTATAATTTTAAAAAATGAAAAAAAAAATCTATTTTCATTATTTATTATTATTTTTGTGTGATATGAAAATTATTTTTTCTGATACTTATGAAATATTAAAATAAAACAAACATACATGTGCATCGTGATTAATCTAATTATGAAAGTATACTAGATGCAAATTGATAAAAATAATATATTCATAACGATGATCACTTTATAAAAGAATTAATCTTACTTTTCTTATAGTTGTATTTTATCATTTGTTGTTAGAACTTTTGAGATACAATTATATAACATAAAAATTTTAACTATTATAAAAATATTTAAACATAAATTTGGACAAAATGACTACCATGAACATCCGTGTATCGCACGGGAAAAGGCTGGTAAGAAATGAAAGGGGATAGTAAATCTAGCATTTGCAATAATTAAACTTAGAAGAACTTACCCTACCCAAAAAAAATTTCCCTACCGAAAAAACTTAGAAGTACTTAGTGTTTAATGAGGGCTTATGCCGCTGTGAATTACGTCTTTCGCATTAAACCATTACTATCTACTAGACATTTCACCCACGCGTTGCGTGTGATTAATTATCGTAATAGAAATTTACATATTTTTATTATAAAGTGTCTTTATAAATATTAATTAGCTTATAGTTATAGAATTAACTCTTTGATAATTGTCAAAATAACTATAAATAAAATTGTTAAATTTATCATATATTCATTTATTAAAAAGTGTTAATTTAAATATTATACGTATAAGATTAGTAAAAGCATGAACAACATTAATTTGATTAAAATCAAGGTAATAGTTAAACCTTTTAGTTTTTAAAAAGAATCTTAATTTTCAATATTGATATCGTGGAAGATATTTGGATTATATCTTTTGACTAAAAATAAATCACTCGTAACTCACTGAAAAGTAAATCACTCCTAGAATTTAAATGTCTCAACTTTAAGTAAATTTAATAAAAATGGAAACTAAATTTATTCCATCCGTTTTTCGAACTTCTAAAGAAATCAATTCTCTTAACCAAAGTGGGTTGGTTTAAGCGATTCGGCTCTTGTTCTACTTAAATAAGGTATCGGATTCGAGTTCTTGTGAATGTAGAAAATTCAAACTAGAAGAGTTGTACCCCGTAGTTGGCTGACCCGGCATGATTGGGTTAGTCGAGCCCAATTAAGTTTCCCGATACTAGGGTTAACACCAAAAAAAAAGAAATCAATTCTCATAGCATTATTTTTATTTCTAGGTGTAATAAATATTGATACAAAACATGTAATGATTATTGAATATTCCAAAAATCCTTATAATTACAATTAATTTTGTAAGTAATTACTTGCGTGAAAAGCTTTTAAAGAGTATTTCAACATCCTTTTTGAACTAAATAATCAAATTATGATTTCAAGAATATAATTAAGTATTTGTAGAATTGGAAAATGAAAAAAGAAACTAATTCTACTTAATTGAATTCGAAAAGATATATATTTTTCTAAATTGTATGAATTCTTAGATTAATTTACTTTTATGATTTTTTTAAAGTGCTTGTGATTTCAATAATGTAAGTAAAATTACTTACGTGAATATTTCTGAAAATATTTCAATATCCTTTTTAAAATGAAATTTTAATTTTGATTTCAAGAATATGTTTAAGCTCGTGGAATTGAAAATTAGAAACAAAAATAAATAATTCATAGCTCACTGAAAAGTAAATTACTCATAGATTTTAAATGTTTCAAATTTAAGTAAATTTAATAAGCATATAAACTAAATTTATTCCATTCGTTTTATGAACTTTTAAAGAAATCAATTCTTTTTGCATCATTTTTATTTTTTAAGTGTAATTAATATTAATACATAACATGTAATGGTTATTGAATATTCCAAAACTCCTTACAATTTCAATTTTGTAAGTAATTACTTGCGTGAAAATTTTTCAAAAAGTATTTCAACATCGTTTTTGAACTAAATAATCCAATTACAATTTCAAGAGTATAATTAAGCATTTGCATAAATGAAAAATGAAAAAAGAAACCAATTCTAATTAATCAAATTTGAAAAGATATATTTATTTCTAAATTTTACGAATTCTTAGGTTAATTTACTTGTATTATTTTTTTTCTAAGGTCCTTGGGATTTCAATAATGTAAGTAAAATTACTTGCGTGGAAATTTTTGAAAAATATTTTAATACCCTTTTTAAATTGAAAAATTAAATTTGATTTCATGAATATTTCAATATCCTTTTTTTGTAGAGTATTTCAATATCTTTTTTTAATAAATAAATTCATAAGCATCACTTTTAATTTCTAAGTGGATTTAATATTAACATAAAACTTGTAATAGCCTTTAAATATTCCAATTACGGTTTCAAGAATGCAATCAAGCATTTGTAACATTGGAAATTGGAAAAAGAAAATCATTTAATTAATTGAATTTGAAAAGATTATATTTATTCCTAAATTATACGAATTCTTCAATCAATTTATTTGTATTATATTTTTTAATCTTTGAGTTTTTTTTATGTTGGAGAATTTTTTTTTAGATTTTGTAGTCAATATCGATTTACTTGATAAACCGAATATTAGAAAATGGAAATAATTAATATATTGAATTTACAAAATTATAATTATTCATGTATTGGACTAATTTTGAAATTCATCAATTCTTGTATTAAAGAGGGTATAGAAGATGTCACGTGAAAATCAATTTGTTTGCATTAATAAGAGTTGAGAAGATGCTACGTGACATAATTTAGAGAAGTCAAAACTGACACATGGCAGATTTTGGTGAAGCCAAGAGTAACACTTGGTAAAACCATATTTATTATCCCCCTTTATATTGACATTATATATTA